>NC_092140.1:89892200-90195231 GCF_043159975.1 Macaca nemestrina
GCAACAAAGGTTCCAGCCAGTTCCAGGTGAAGACACCACCCTTGGACATCAAGATGCTACCCTGTCTCCACTAGATAGAGCAGGGAAAGTTCTGTGATTCCCCAATAGGTAGGGACTATGCCCCAAGCCAGCATGAAGCAGTTACTGAAAAAGATCATCGGTCCCTCTGCCTCCCATAAAGATTTATGGGATCACATCTCTCAGGGAGATGAGGCAGGAAAATAGGGTCTGGAGGCAGGAAACTTAAGGACAATTCACACTTCAGCTATGACAGGAAATATCTTCTCCATAGGGCATAGGCCAAGTAAATGACTTTGCAACTTTACTTCATCCTCTTCATTTATATACTGTGCACCCCAATCCTCTGTAGGATATTGAAACCCCAAAATTCTAAATAATGGGGCCTTTGAGCCCCCATGCTCAGACCCACTCCCACATGGTGGAGTGTACTTTCCTTTACAATAAAACCCTTCATTTCTTCCTTGTTTTGTTTGTGCATTTTGTCCAATTTTTTGTTTAAGATTCCGAGAACCTGGACACCCTCCACTGTTAACACACATAGTTTCTTAATTCTCACAACATTGTAAGGAGGTTATTATTCTCTTCTAGTTACCAATATCTGGAGTCTCAGAAGGTTGCCTAAGGTTGTAGAGTTAACATTTAGGTCTTGGTCTGAATCCAAATTCTGTGTCTTATGGCCCATAGCGTTAGCTAAACAGGGCAGATAAACAACCAAGGAGAAACCACCCAAAAATGTCAACTCTCCACAAGAGCCTGGAATCATAGGAATGAGCTATATAGTGCATCAACAATAATAGCTGTTTTGAGAATGGAATTTTAAAAGGAGCAACAATTTTAAATGCTTCAACTTTGCTGCAGTATTAGAGTTTCATTACAATATTAGTCACACATCATGTTAAAAGTACTGGAGTAATAGTTAAATGGACTGAAACATGATTGAAATACTTTAATGAGGGCCAAATGGGGACACATTAGGTGAGGAGAGAAGAATCTGAGAAGGTGTGTTTGTGTGTCTGTGTGTGTGTGTGTGTGTGTGTCTGTGTGTATGAGAGAGAGAGAGACAGACAGACAGAGACAGAGAGACCAGGAGAGGGAGAGAGGGAGGTGAGCGCGCGGTAGAAACGGGAGGCGTAGGGAGGGGGGTGTGTGGCAACACTCATTCTCAGCTCAGGCCGTTTCCATGGCTAGAAGATGAGCAGATATTTGTAGCTGGGAGAACAACTCTCCACCCACTCCCATACCCCACCCAGGGTGGATCTGAATAGGACTTTTTGTCCATCTCTGGTTTATTTTCTACAAAGCATCTACAGTCATCTTTCTGAAACAAAAATTCAATTATATAACTTACCTGTTTAAAATCCTTCAATGGATTCTTGTCACCCTCTGAATAAAATCCAAGTTATTACTTTAACCTACCAGTTCCTACATAGCCTATCCTGCCCACCTCTCCAGCCTCATGCTCTGCATCCCAGCACTCTGACTTTTCTGTTCACAAGCCTAGCCTTTCCCTGCCACAGGGACTTTGTAGACGCTATCCCTTTGTGGAGAAGACTCTCCTCAACACCCTTCAAATACTATGATCTTATCAGGAAGGCCCTCTCTGACTACCCATGTCTGGTGAGTTTCCCTTGTTGTTTATTTCACAATTTTATTCTCTTCATAGTGCTAATTGCAATTGCAGTTGTACGTATTGTTTGCTCATTTGTTTTTGTATCTTCCTTACTAGATTATAAGCTCCATGAGGGCAGGAACTATGTCTGTTTTATCTAGTGCCAAAGGATGTATTCATTTATTTTATTTTATTATTTTAATTTTAATTCTTATTTTAAGTTCTGAGGTACATGTGCAGAATGGGCAGGTTTGTTACATAGGTAAGGAATAAACCCAAATGCCAATTAATAATAGACTGGGTAAAGAAAATGTGGTACATATACACCATGGAATACTATGCAGGTATAAAAAGGAACAAGATCATGTCCTTTGCCAGGACGTGGGTGGAGCTGGAAGCCATTATCCTCAGTAAACTAACACAGGAACAGAAAACCAAACACCACTTGTATTCATTTATTTAATAAATTCCCATTGATAATAATGTCTTATTACAGTGTCCAGGGTGACAAACACCTTAACCCAGAGTGGACCCAATCCAACATAAAGAAAAGCTATGCTTGCAATGGTTTGATGAGGTCTCTGCACAGTCAGAAGTGACTGCAGGGGCCCGTGGGCTCTGTTGCTATGAAAAGCAGTATTAGTAGGAAATGTTTCTTACAAAGTGGTGGATGTTTAGGCATGGTTTTGAAGGAGAAGGATGAGTGAGAGGGAATTACTGTTCTCGGCTCATCACTGAAGGCAGAGTGAAATCGAAGTAAGAGGACTTTGAAAACTGAAGTACTGGCTGGGCGCGGTGGCTCACGCCTGTAATCCCAGCACTTTGGGAGGCCGAGGCGGGCGGATCACAAGGTCAGGAGATCGAGACCACGGTGAAACCCCGTCTCTACTAAAAATACAAAAAATTAGCCGGGCGCGGTTGTGGGCGCCTGTAGTCCCAGCTACTCGGGAGGCTGAGGCAGGAGAATGGCGTGAACCCGGGAGGCGGAGCTTGCAGTGAGCCGAGATCGCGCCACTGCACTCCAGCCTGGGCGACAGAGCGAGACTCCGTCTCAAAAAAAAAAAAAAAAAAAAAAACTGAAGTACTGTCTTTGAACACAGGATTATTGTTTGTTCCTGGATGGTGTATGTGTGGGTGAAGAGCATGTGTCTGTGAGTTTCTGTGTGTATGTGTATGTGTGTTCATGCACACAGATGCATGCTTGGACTGGCTGAATAACCAGGAACCAAGAAAGCACAGTTGTCCTCTCACTGATAGAGAGATACTGCAGAGAGCTGGTTCTGGGAGATCCAGAGTCTACCACGAACTCCTCTGCTACAGACCTCCCTCCCGGACTCCATCCATACCACACCCATCCACACACAGCCTGGGAGTATTCTCTCTTGAATAACTCAGGCTCTCTGAAGTCTTAGGTCCAGAGTGTTGGACTGATAGGAACGTATACCAGGGGACTTTCTAACAGAGAGTGGGAGAGTGGGACCTGGCATTAGATTGAAGTGGCAGCATCTCTCAGAGGGATGGGAGGCATACTTCAAGACAGGGGAGCAAGTTTAGAAACTGGTGCTTCTCCTAGATAACGTTTTCCTAGTTATGTTCTTGTTTTCCTTTGGACTGTGGGAATAGTCTTACTTAGTACTCAATGTAAAAGATTTTCTCTCATCTTACAAATCCTGTCAGCTACCCCCAGTCCTCTAACCTTGTTTATTATATGCATATCATCTTGTGGGGAATTAAGAGATGGGACAAGAAAGAGATGTGACTTTTTGCACTTCCCTCTTCCCCCGAGTTTATTACAACAGCAGCAGCTTTCCATTGAGGAGAGTGGCTGGATTCAGACTCGAGCAGCAAAGTAGGTCCCAGTGAGGGTTTTGAGCTGTGCGGGGGATGCTCAGCTTGGAGCAACTGCAGTTATAAGGGCAGTGGCTGAGAGGTTAGACCCCTGTCCTCTGCAAATACATAAGCACAATATATGTGATCCTTCCTCTGCCAGTTTCCCCACTGATCGTCAGCATCACCTGAAGTCCTTGTTAAAAATATTCAGAAATACCCTGGGCTCCACTCCTGAAGTTCTGGGGTGTGGTGTGGGATCCTCTCTATTGTCAGAGCACCCAGATCGTTCTTTTCATCTGGGAAATGTGGGACTCACTGTCCCAGAAGGAGGTGACCCTTGCGGGGCTGGGGAGAGGCTGACGTTTGGGTCACACATTACTGACCCTGCTTCAGAGAGAACGTACAGAAAAGGAGTGATATATGTAGATATATGTCTCTCTATACATCTCTGTGTGTGTGTGGTGTATGCTTAAAATTCCTAGGAAAAGCTTCTTCTCCAGAAGAGATTATAAATCACCTCACTGGAAAAAAATCAAAGAAACAGGCTTTCAATGGACTCCACTTCTTTATTTATAAACCCATCTTCCAACCTTTCTGAACTTCTTAAACAACATGAATTCATCTCAAGTTGTACAATCTGTTACCTTGGCAAGCTTCTAATGACAAATCTTGTTTTCCATCTTTGAATGTGGCTCTTAATTTCTCTACTAAACATTGAGAGCAAGAACCATTGCAGCAGGGGAGGCATGGGAATGTGCTTGTAGATTTGATTTGATTTGATTTTTAAAGTAGTTTTGCTGTCAGAAGTCTTTATATCTATTTCACAAGGAAAGGATATAAAGATACCCCAAGGACAGATCATACTCAGATTGTTCTGTTGTGTGGCAAATTTGTCCTTTTATTTAAAAAAAAAAAAATCACTTCACCCATGTCCTTTTTTCTCTCTATAACCAAAACAGCATAAGATTAGTCAAAGAGCAAAAGTGATAATATAGATGCCTCTGTTAATCCTGTGTGGCTTTCATATGACTTTTAATTGGGAGTATATGAGCATATATATAAATATATATATACACATATATATTCAGAGAATGCTAATAATGCTCTAAAATAGCAGTTTATCTAGTCCAGTTTTTATACTACATAATGACACCCAACCCACTGCCATGATTTAAATGGAAGCAGAGGTACATTTTTCACTAATTATACATTTTAGGGCAGCAACTCTGTACTGGTCTTATGGTGTTTGGGGACGTTTTTGATATATAAATAGTTAAATGTGGTCTGATTTCAGTGAGGCTTATGCATTGAAAGAAGCAGCAGCCTTCCGATTTTCATTCCCAGATCTCCACTCGCTCAGCATTTTAGAATGATAAAGATAAACCCTGTGCAAATAGTGGATTCTTTCCCCCATTCTAGTCCCTGGAGAGTGCTGACTGCACAATTCAACCAAAGCGTGTGTTGAAGCCCCACTGCTTAAGATGATTAAATGTTTTGAACAAGGAATGATTCGGTTGCCATGGGAAGACCGTGGCGTGTTGATGCAGTGGCCTCCTGTAGGTTGAGTAAGTTCAGTGTTTACCCTGTGGGCCATTTATTTTCAAAATTAAATTAAAATTCTTACTCTTAAGGAGCTGCAGTTTGATTGTTTTGTTTTCAGGGGCAGCTTGAGTTCCTCCACATTCCATGTCGGAGCGCACATGTGTGCCTCATTTCACAGACAGCCCCTGCCACCCGCCCGCCGAGTTCAGACATACTCTGCTGCCTGCAGCACGGCAGCTCCTAGGATCCCTAAAGCTCCCAGCAGCTACACAACTTGAGTGCCTAAGTTTTTAATACAAACTCACATCCTGAAATCCTGATGTAGAGTATTATGTTAACATACAACAACTAATTATCAGAGACTCAACATTCGTGGAGTATATAATAACACATATTTTCAATTTTGTTTCTAAGTTTTGCAACCTAATGTGAGTGAACAATATCAGACATCTTGGAGGCTTAATATAATTCTGCACTAAAATTATAAAGACTATGAAATTGAATAAAGGAACTTACACGACAGCTAAGAGTTATTACTGTATAAAATACAACTAAATGAATATTTTCCATATGCTTAATTCTCACTGGTAGAAATTATTCATATAAAAACTTCTTGGCATCTCTTCTGGTGGTTCTCTTAGTACTAGTAACAGCAATTAATCACAAAAATTCCACAACTTTGGGGCAGTATGACTAAAACTTTAGCAGAAAAACAAAATAAAACTCCAGGAGGCAGAAATACATTACAAGCTCCATCATAATACATGTTTGTCTTGCTATTAAAATGTAAACTCTTCCAAAACTTTTCCAAATGACTTACATTCATCAATAAGTGTGATTTTCACTTGTTAAAGTGAAGTTAAAGAAAATATTTAGCATATATTTACCCTTAGTTTTAGAAATGTTACACATTAAATCTAAATTGACTCTCTTCCTTTTTAAATTTGGTGTCTCCACTTTATCTTTTAAATATGGAAAATAACTTCTACGTAGGTCAGACTTGATTTTGCCAGTTTCTGCAGGCTCAGTTGATTTCACGGTTTTGTAAAAGAAATGAAGTGCAAGAGTCCATGTCCATCATCCACAGAGAGGCCACCTCAGATGAGTCTACGACGCCCAACAAAGTGGAATGAACTGACCTACCCGAAGAAGCCCAGTCTAGGTTCATCAAGCCATTTGTGTGAAACTCCGCACCTTGGGGTTTGCACACATTTCCACCAACATTGGCGTCTCCATCCCCAAATGAAAAGCATCATGAACAGAAAAGAAATCAGAGAAAAAGGAGAAGGAGAAGCAGGTCTACGCCAAAAGGGTCATTTCTTTCATGAGACAACGCTTCACGCGACACTTCCGTAAGGGGACGTCAAAATTACTGCCACACTCCAGGACTCTTCCATTTTCCTCAGGATGAAAGGTTTGAAAAAGTGGACCTCTGTGAGGAAATGCTGCAGACTTCCAAATTGGTGAAAGAACTTCCAGCGTCGCTTGGATACTCTGGGTAGGAGGAACTGGAGGAGATGATATTTTTGAGCCTCTGGAGGGCAATGATTAAAAGCAGAAGCAGAAACGCTAAAAGGCTGAGGAATATGGACACATAGATGTAGACGTTTGACAGGTGGCCTGAGGCTGGGTCCACTGACGTGGACAGGGATGTGGGAAACAGCTCAAGAAAAGTTCCATTCTCCACACTTCCCGAAAATCCCGAGGAAGCATCAGGTTCAGACATCTTTATGGAGGGTGAAGCAGTGATCTGGTAGATTACAGTCAAAACTTCACACAGGGCTTACACAGGACAGATTGGCATTTTTTCACGATCGTGTTTGCAGAGTTCACAGGCTGTTAAATCAGCACAACAAAACTTCTTATTTCTCAAAGGCAGCAGGGGATCAGGTGTGCACTGAGACTGGGGAAAAAAAAAAAAGCAACTCAGTGCATTCTTCAGAAAAATCACATTTAAATTTCATTTTTAGTTTTTATTTCAGTAAGGATTAATTAGAAAACTCACCAGGGAGGAAACAAGATGAAATAGCTCCCCTAGGAATCAGTCATGTTTATGTCTTTATATTACAAATGACGATATAAAAATGAACTTTTATTTTCTGTCTACAGTACCCTAGGTGCTGTGTTTCTCTAAGGAGCTGAAGATAAAATAAAAGGGAAAATACATTTATGATGTACTCCATCTGCTGTGATTTCAATAGATGCTCCAAGTATATACTCTGAGATGAGAACACAGAAAGTTAGTTCCAAACCTCCCTCCCCCAGAAAATTAATTCCATACATTCGCCAGCTCATTAGCATAATTCCTGACCAGTAAATCCCTCTAGCACACTTTGGAAAATCACTGCACATGTGAGCTTGCTTTTGATCGAATGTTTATAAGATACTGATTTGTTTATGAGAATTCTATCTCCTTGAAATCGGGTGCCATTTCTTTCTTTCTTTCTTTTTTTTTTTTTTTTTTTGAGACGGAGTCTTGCTCTGTCACCCAGGCTGGAGTGCAGTGACACAAAATTGGCTCACTGCAACCCCGCCTCCTGGGTTCAAGCAATTCTGCCTCAGCCTCCCGAGTAGCTGGGAGTACAGGCGCCTGCCGCCATGCCCACCTAATTTTTCTATTTTAGTAGAGACGGGGTTTCAACCCATTGGCCAGGCTGGTCTCAAACTCCTGACCTCGTGATCCGCCCACCTTGGCCTCCCAAAGTGCTGGGATTACAAGCATGAGCCACCGCGCCTGGCCTCAGGTGCCATTTCTATGTAACTCTTTTCCTTAAACGTACCTAGGTACTTTGTTTCACATACTTTAGGCATTTAATTTAAACACTTTAGATTCATTTAGAAGAAGAACAAAGGTTAGATTCTCTCTGAATGGTACAGAGAGTATCAGGTTGGCTGTCAAGAGACTTAGGTTTGAGGCCTGAGTTCTCCATTATCTTTGGGAAACTGGGCAAATTACCTACGTTTTCTGAGCATCTCTTTTCTTTTTTTTTTTTTTTTTTTTTTTTTTTTTTTTTTTTGAGAAGGAGTCTCACGCTGTTGCCCAGGCTGGAGTGCAGTGGCGCGATCTCGGCTCACTGCAAGCTCCGCCTCCCAGGTTCCCGCCATTCTCCTGCCTCAGCCTCCTGAGTAGCTGGGACTACAGGCGCCCGCCACCGCGCCCGGCTAATTTTTTGTATTTTTAGTAGAGACGGGGTTTCACTGTGGTCTCGATCTCCTGACCTTGTGATCCGCCCGCCTCGGCCTCCCAAAGTGCTGGGATTACAGGCTTGAGCCACCGCGCCCGGCCCCACTTTTCTTATCTGTAAAATGGTCCAACACCTGCTTCATCTTCTCATGGTGTTATGCGTGGACCAGCATGATAGACATGGAAGTATGCTGAACTGTAAAGCAATGGAGGAAAAAATGAGTTTAGTGTGTGGTGGGAGATAATGGGACTTGGTGGATGGGTGGGTGTAGGGTATTGTGTTTTAAGGGGTGTGGAGGGGGGACCATTTCTTCTTAGCCAGGTGCAAAGAAAATCTCTTCACTGTGTTCAGGCTGTGAGACAAGAGGATCCCTCCTGATAGATAAATTTTTCTTCTAGTCCAGAAAAGATGCTCTTCCTAGCTCTGCATGGCTCTAGATAATTTTGTTGTGCATTTCTAAATCTTGCTTCCATTGTGGTGCAAAACGAACAGGAAAACATTCACTCTGCCTCTAGCTAAACTCTGCCCTGCATTTTATCTGGAGAACTTGCCTTTTCCTTCTGTTCTCCAAATCTAATTAAGCAGCTGATTCTTGGAGGGGTTGACATTTGCCACTGTGGCTGGAGCTGAACAGCACTAATGATCCTTGTTAAGGTGGGGACACTTCAGAGAGGGCTGTCCCTGTTGGGTGACGCGCAGTCTAATGAGTCCTAGTGAGTTCTTGAGTAGGCTAGGGATGGTGTCTTAGTAGTTCCTAAAATAATTTGACTCCTACTCCTCATTTTGCATTGCCTGGTGATTTTAATTCCATTAGGCTGCTACAGGTTTCTGACCATCCTCAAGAAAAGAAAAAAAAAAAAAAGAAGAAGAAGAAGAAGAATCGCAGTGGGACTGCAAATGTGTTACACTGTTTTGGCAATACCTAGCTTTTTACAGCACATAAATGTTCCAGCCGTTCATCTTTGGGGAATATAGCAAAGAGTCGCAGAGGTAGCATAGAAAAGAAAACTAGGACAGAAGCCTCACGGATTGGAAGGGAAAAACTATTTAAAATGTTCAAGTACAACCTCCTAAGTGTAGCAGAGGAAACAGAGAAATAAAGAAGCTAATTGATTTGACAAAAGTCACATGTGTAATTAGAAGACAAGCAAGGGCTTTTGGTAGGAAGGATCAAATGTAAACATAATTTCTTTTCAGCATGGGCAGATAAGGCAAAGACTATCATCTTGTGTGTTCCTCATGACTGCTTTGCAGGGCAGGTAAAGCAGGAATTATTCCCATTTTGCAGATGAGAAAACTGACATGCAAAGACATGGCGATTTACTCGGGGTACATAGCTAGACAGTGACAGAAAACTGACTAGAATCCAAGCCTGAACTGTGTCCTTGGTTTTCTCAACTGTGGTAGGAAGAGACAAATTATGCTTTGGATAATGAGTTCCTATCTGCCACTTACTTGGGCAAGCCCACAGTTTAGTCCTGATCTTTCATTTTTCTCATTTGCACAACAGTGATGCCTACCTTTCCTACTTCTCCAGGAGGTCTTGAGTTAAGATGTGATAACGTTTTCCATAATCTTGCTTAGAAAATCATAAAAGGCCATCCCAAGTAAAGTACCAGTAGATAGGTAGTTCCTTCTAGAAAGTCTAGAGGAACTTTTAAGGTCTCTCTTAGTCCTACAGTTTTGACAGGTGCAGGTCAAAGATTCAGCTGAAGTTGGCTAATTTTTCTAAAGCTACCTTCTCTGCTACCCCAGTCTGTATCATTTTCTAGGAGTGGGGCTGGAGGCATAGCCAATGTCACTCTGATATCAGCAATTCAGTGGGTAAATCTCACAGCCGGCTACCAGACCTCTTGTTAATATCATTTTACAGGGTAAATATTTTAAAAGTAGGTTTTTACTTCCTGAAGATTGCCTTCTTTCAGACCAAAACCCCACCACGAGCCTCAACGTTGACAGGAGAGTTTATAGGAAATGAGGCTCAGAAGGTTTGGTCAAAGCATCTGATCTTTTAAGTGGCCTTGGAAGAATAGGAGAAAACAAGGAAATGAAACCTTGTGTCCTTAGTTGACATTTCACAACTAAATATCTTCTTCCTTAAGTATTCCCCCTAAATATTATAGCTCAGTACCATTTCCAGGGTACTTCTTAATTTAAAATCACAGCTACACAAATTTCATTTCACTATTACATCTACTCTGAAACAACAGAGTATGTGCACTGTTAGAAAGTTAATTCTCATTTCCTTATTGAAGTTTTAAAAACTGGAGTATCTTCTTTCTCTCTGGTTTTATTTAACAGTAGCTGTCTAATGCTCAGGGTGAGCCAGGCTGTATGTGTTTAGGCATTGTGGCAGTGTGGAATGAGGCTGGAGGTGGCACTGCGGAAATGAAATCAAATGAGTGTGTTTCAAGATGATGCTTCTTGGGCTGTTGCTCCCAAACAGATAAGGTTGGAGGAAAAGAAGAGACTTCATCTTAAATGCATAGCCTTGACCTGTCTCGGGGCAGCGCCAGCAGACTCTCATTTCAGGTGACACCTAAAGCCACGTGGGGATTTTGCTGCTTTTTTTTCCTCCTCAGAATCACTGTCCTCGGAATGTGATTTTTGAGAAAGGAAAATGAGACAGCTGGATCACAACATTATAAATGAAGACCTGTGGAAATGTTTTAGCTCATGGTCAGCCAACTTTCCCTTTGTCTCTTGGAATAAAAGCCTGGGCTGGGAAGAAATCTACAAAAAAGCAGCCTCCTAGTGAAGTGAGGAAGGAGGGATGTGCAGTCTCTCACCGTATGCCCAGTGGGGTGGGGAAACGGAGAGACAACATAGACAGCGCAGACCTGGGGTCTCTGGTTCTGAGTCATTTAGCACCACAGCCCTGGGACCTGTTCTAAAGAATGGAAGCTTTCCTTCCCACGGAAGGATTATGAGGACGATAATGTTTGGGAAGAAGAAAAACGTACTCTCTAGCACGTAACATTCTCCATAAACGAAGAAGAGTTGACCAGCTCTCATCTCTGAGTGAGTGCTCTTACATAAGCATTGCAGGAGCCATGGCAGTCAGCGTGTGGGCACAGCCTGCACCACGTCCTTGACTTCCATGACACAATGGTTTGTAAAACTCAGGCTGCCAGCCAGCCTCAAATATGGCACAGCAATTTTAAATTTCATGGCCTTTATTCAAATACATTTCTACGTGAATAACGACTATTTGAAAGGTTTTGTTGTTGTTGTGGAAATCTGGGACAGGCTGCTTTGTTCCCTTGCAGACTTTATATTTAAAGAGTGGCCTGGCTGTTAGATGCCACATCAATGTTCCATCATTATCAGGTTCTGCTGTCATACTCCATAAGGTGATCCTCTCAACCATGAGGAAAGTGGCCATAAAGTATTAACACAACATAATGAAATGGTTTTTCCAGTACACAAAAGGAAGATTTGATAGTCGAATGGAATTAATGGTTTTAGATGATGTGTTAGATCTTTCCCTCTGTAGAACACCTAAAAACGAATATTTCCAGAATCCAGAAAGGAACTTATCACATCTGAGCAAAGCTGTTTTTCATTCTATTTAGAAAATGTATGTTTTATATAAGACCTTGCAGCCATTCCTTTACCCTTTGCATGATTATCTTCTCTCTTAATGCTTCCTCTCTGCTTAGTGGCCTTTTAGGTCATACTAGCTGAGAGAAGATTACTGCTGACAATACACACTTCCCCCCACCCTTCTCTAAATGTAAATCTTCACTTGCATTCAAAGGCAAACATTTACTCCCGGGCCTTGTGCTACCCTTACTCAAAGCTGACTCAGCCATCCATAGAGTTGCCTATTTGAGAACCGCCTTTACTTAATCAGTACAATGCTTTGGGAGAGTAGAGTTTTGTGTGAACTTTCATTATGAGTCCTTCAATTGGCACGATAAAAACCAAAGTCAAGTTAAGGAAATACACTGCATCTATCTGCTATCATACATTGAGAACATTGAATTAGAGGGGCATGTTATGCAAAGAAAGGTGGGGAGATGGAGATTCTGAATCGTCCATTGGAATTCATGGATCTGGACTGGATGATGTGAGACAAAAGATAAAAATGAACAGCCTTTTAAATCTACAGCTTAAATGAATGATCAGAAAATACACTCAGAATTTTTTCATAGTACTTTGGTGGATAAAAATTATAGCAATGACAAACGAATAGCTTGGTATCAGTGATTTATTTTAAGAATCAATTCCAGGGCAGGTCATTAGGTTGCTTTGGGTTCAGTCCAGTCTCCTCCATCTCTCCCTTAGTGATGGTTTTTGTCTACCTGGATTACTTTTAGGCTTTGTAAACTATTTCCTTAGCAAAAATAAAAATAAATATAATTATACTCAGAATATTTTTACTTTACAGAACTTAGTTTGCACTAATTCTTTAAAAATTAGTTATCTACATAAGGTATAATTCTCAGAATATTTACAATATATCTTTCTTGATATGTAAAACACAGCTGATTGAGGGAAGCTAAAAACAAAAAACAAAAAAACCCAGGAGACTCTTTCAAAAAACGATATGAACTTAACTGTTTTGATCATCTACCTCATACAGTCTCAAAAGTAATTATAGGTATAAGTCCCTTGCATTTATTTAGCTTTGTTTTTCTGGGGGAAATCAAACTATTATTCTTTTTTTTTTTTTTTTTGAGACAGTCTCACACTGTCTCCCAGGCTGGAGTACAATGGCACTATCTCGGCTCACTGCAACCTCTACCTCCCAGGTTTAAGCGATGCTCCTGCCTCAGCCTCCCTAGTAGCTGGGATTACAGGCATCTGCCACCATGCCTGGCTAATTTTTGTATTTTTAGTAGAGACAGGGTTTCACCATGTTGGCCAGGTTGGTCTGGAACTCCTGACCTCAGATGATCTGCCCATCTCAGCCTCCCAAACTGCTGGGATTACAGGCATGAGCCACCATGCCCGGATGTTAACTATTATTCTTAATACATTTTTTAGTATGTTTATATCCATGGGAGGATTTTGTATCCAAATCACTCCCTTAGCAAGAATAATTATTTAAAAATATACTGTCTTAGAATAAAATATATAGCTAAATGGGTAATTTTCTAGACAAAACGGTCAAGTACAAAACCAGGTCCAGGCATAGCATTTTCATGATTATTTTATGGTGTTTACAAAAGACCAAGGAGTAGACTTCCCGCACTTCAGGGAGACTGGACCCATCTTGGCTAATGTAATTGGCCTAAATCAAAACAAGAAAAGGAGTAACCTGAAGGCTGAAGAAAACACGAACTGGTTAAGAAGTAGCAGAATGATGAAAGCCACTTTTAGAGAGCGGGAGAAGGGGTCGTTGGCTGTACACTTGATTGACAGAAAAAGCCAACAGCCAGAGAAATAATGACTTGAAGATCATAAGCAAGATCATAATGAATCAATGGAAAGAAAGAAGGTAAAAGCAAGATGGACTTTCCAAGATGTTACAGCATTTTAAATGAGAGCTTTTGGGATCAATTCTTTCCCTCCACCCTGCTCTGATCATTTCCAATATTTTAGAAGTATATTAAGAAAAACATCTTTTAATCTCGGAGCAGCTAAAATTGGTTAAATCATGGCATTAGTAAAGTAAAAAGTCTTGCTTATTCTTAGCAAAACATTTCAAAAAATTCTTGGGCTGGGCATGGTGACTTATGCCTGTAATCCCAGCACTTCGGGAGGCTGAGGCAGGAGGATCGCTTGAGCCCAGGAGTTCAAAACCAGCCTGGGCAACATGTAGAAAACCTATCTCTACAAAAAATACAAAAATTATGCAGGCATGATGGCATGTGCCTGTAGTCCCAGTTACTTGGAGGCTGAGGCGGGAGCATTGCTTGAGCCTGGGAGGTCAAGGCTACAGTGAGCCATGATTGTGCCACTGCATTTCAGCCAGGGTGACAGAGACCTTGTCTAAAAAAAAATACGTGAAATAAAATAGAATTCTCGTAAAACCATGCTGTGCTAGGACAATGGAATGGTGCTTGTTCCTTTTCTTTTGTGTCTCATTTTGTTTCTATAGCAAAATAATTTGTATCCAATATATATTTTTTGTCCAATCAGAAAATGTTCATAACAGTCTCCCTATAGAGAGTGAAATTTGGAAAGATTTTGCGCTTGTGAAATAAATTTGTGAGTCATAAATCCCTGGGAATCAGTCAGTCAGAGCTTTTTTTTTTTTAATCCTTTGTATGTAAACTACTAGGTATCCTCAGACCTCAGGGGCCTTTGTGCGCCTCTAAAACTGTCCTAAGAGAGCAGGGAAGAACTTGAAATTCCATCTCTCACAGGCATCCAGGCTAACGAGTTTAATGAGAACCTTTTTGTTGGTCTCTGTTCCTGTAAATGTCTTGTTGTTGTTGTTGTTGTTGTTGTGTGTGTGTATTTTTAATTTATAAGAATGGATGTGCAGTAAATATTTTATTCACTCTATAACATAGACCCCAAACTTCTTTGCCACTTAAAATATCTTGATAGTTGAGGCTTGATGCATAGAAAGAGAGCAATGTAAACTAACCAATGTATCAAGTTCTCTATTTTTGCACATAAGAATACAACAAGGAATAACAACCATTATCTATCCATAAGATCACAGGTATAGGCACAATTTGAAAAAAAAAAAGTAAAGACTCCCCATTAAGGAGGTATTTTCCCTTTAATATAATGCAAGATCATTGGTAGATTTTGGATCCACTTGTCTGAAAAAAAAATTCAGCATTAGCAAAATAATTACACAGGTCACTATTTATATCTATCTCTATTGACAACGGTAGTCATGTATTTGTTTAAACTAGGGTGCTTTATATAATATCCTATTCCCTAAAAATGGATTAGAACATCACAAATATGCATAAATGTTATGTGTCTTGCATTTCTCAGTAGGAATTCAAGCTAACAGAGTCTTTCACTTAATGACATCTTTAATCAAGGCATAACATTTCCTTGAATTAATGAACCATTGTTTCTCATAACACAACTACAGATAGAACCCTAGTTGATTACATAGTCTGTAAATTGCCCATCTCATCCAGATATTAGCCAAGTGCTTGGCATAACATGTACATATGAATTTTGCCAAATAAATTATCTCATTCTTCCAATCCTCTATGGCTGGCAGTCAAAGTGTGATAATGCTTTCAACAGTAAAATGGCTATTTAAAAAGAATAATGCCTATTAATTGGCAGCTTAGGCAGGCTAAGTTTTGGATACATCCAGTTTTGGCCATATTATATTGTTTTGTAGTCAGCTGAATACTCAGAGAAAAAAAGTAGGATTCAGACTTCAAGATTTCTTCCCTTACAAGGATCCTCAATGTAAGATCCTTGGTGGATCTTGGATCAATTAAAAAAGACCAGCTTTGTTATAAAGCACATTATTAGGACCACTGGGGAAATTTGAATATAGACTGTACATTAGATAATTATATTATACCAATATTAAATTTCCTAGTTGTAATATAGGAGAATGTTCTTGCTCTTAGGAAATGCATATTAAAGTGTCTAGCCATAAAGCTTCATATTATCAGCAACTAACCCTCAAGTGGTTCGGCCAAAATAGCAAAAGAATTACACACACACACACATATACATACATACATACATACATACATACATAAAACAAATGTGTCAAAATGTTAACAACTGGTTAATTGACAGATATATAGGTATTTATTGTTATTCTTGCAACTTTTCAACAGTTTTAGAAATTTTCAACATACAAGTTGAGGAAGAAAATAATTTATTCCAAGGAACTCAAGAAAATATGCTTGGAAAAATATGCAGTAAGTCAGCCAAAATGTTAGACGCTTCTAAGGAAATACAATGATAGAAGCCAGATTCTTCCGTGGGCATCAGAAAAGCTCAACTACTTGCTGCTACCATCAGCTCATGATGCCCAGTAAGCCACAAACACTTGCAGTGAAGCATCAGAGGATGAACTAGAGGAAGTTGAATACGACCAGGAAACTGTGCCTATGGTGGTGGAAGAGGCTGCCTGAAGACCAGGAATGATGACTCACTAGTAAGCCTTATTCACAACTCTACTCCTGCCACCACCCACTGGACTGAATCTCATCTGGGCCTCCAGGAGCAAGTAATCCTGTTATGTGCATCTTACATCATCAGTCATCTTCAGAGGCAGCCAAGGTTATCTCTCCTGCAGTTTAAACACCCAGTCAAAGCTTGGGACTAGCAGTTTTCTAATGAGGACCAATAAGTAGGTGATCTGTGAGAAGATCAGGGAGAACCCACAAGAGCCAATGTGGTCCAGGTTCAAAGTAAAGTAGGGACTTCAGGAAACAGAAGCAGCAGATAAACTAAACGGAAGTAGAGACTTTACTTGGGCAGCTAAGTCAAAGAGGCTGCAAATAGCAAGTTCCACAGATAAAAAAACCCTCAAACTCTTTACAACTCTTATAACTAGCAACCACCTCCTTAATTACCTTGGTTTGGGTGAGTTCTCTAGTGTAGCAAGAGTCTTAACTTTTGACTCCATGAACTCACTTACAGTCCAGGGCAGATTCTTTTGTCATAGGGGCCAATGAACAGTTCAGAAATTGAAGCTAGTCATGGCAAAATACAGCTGCAATTTTAAAAAATAGGAAACATTGATATGAATAGTGCTTTTCCCCAGTCATCACCAATCATATGACTAAGGATACAGGTAGGGACTTGAAATGGTCAGTACCCGATGAGTCTGATATCAGACAGAGGTTACATAAAACATGATCTATACAAGGAGACTAAGTGCTCTCTCATGGCTGCAAAATTACTCATCTACCCAGATTTCCAAGGACACCTAGGAAGGGAGAAAACAGAAAGAGGACGTTGTGTCCTTCATTAGGAAAGCACCTTCATATGAGTTTCCTGTGGTCCTGCTAATCCTCAATGTGAACACAGCGGCCGAGACTGCCAATGCTCTCTCTTTCTCTCACAGGCAGCACAGCGAACTCAAAAGTCTGGTTAACAAAGAAAATGTCTACATGTTCCTCATAACATAGAACAAAATGATATGGCAGACTATCAAGTGTGGGTGGAAATCAAGTCCTCAGCAGCCTGTTGTCATTTTAGATAACGATTCAAGACCAGAGTCTATCAAAGACAATATGGAAGCAATAGACAAGTGTAGGCTCCAATTCTCCCAGACCGTATTTCAACTTGAAAATGTAAGAAGGTGAAACTGAAAAATAATGAGGAATTATTTGTGGAAAACAGACTGCCAAAGTAGTGACCTATAGAAAATAGTTACACATTCTTTTAAAAATATAAATAAATATGTTTTTACTTGAGGAAATTATGGATAATCTTTAATACAAGATTTAACTGACTTTGACTGTTCTTTGTTAAGGCTGAGCTCTTTAACTTACTTCTAGAGGTTGTGAGCTCTGCATTGTAAATTCACTTGTAGAAATAGCCTACACTTTCACCCATTATTCACTTCTTACATCCGGTATTAGTTCATTTTTGTTTCAATGGTGTGGGCTGGGATGCAGGGACACATTATGGCAGAAGAGTGATGGGAGGTACAAGAGAGAGGAAAGAGGTGATGAGGGCATCCTCAAGTCATTGAGGAGTAGCAGTCTGTCTTCAGAGCATGACTGGCAGAGGAAGGCAAACCCAGGATGCTTGTGGAGGAGAAAGAATGTGCAGACAAATCAGTTTGAGAAACAAGAACAGGGGCAACATAAATGATGGCTGCTAGTATTTATCAAATAAAAGCATGTACCATTTTGGATGTGTGTCTGTATATGTATGTGTATTTTATTTAATCACCACAATACATTAAGTCAGTTAGTATTATGTCCCACCATCTTTTTTAGCAAATGAGAAAATTAAAACTCAAGGGAATTTTTTTTTGACAGAGTCTTGCTCTGCTGCCCAGGCTGGAGTGCAGGGGCACAATCTCAGCTCAGTGCAACGTCTGCTTCCTGGGTTCAAGCAATTCTCATGCCTCAGTCTCCCCAGTAGCTGGGAGTAGAGGCACCCACCACCATGTCTGGCTAATTTTTGTATTTTAGTAGAGACGGGGTTTCACCATGTTGCCCAGGGTGGTCTCAAACTCCTGAACTCAGGAAATATGCCTGCCTCCACCTCCCAAAGTGCTGGGATTACAGGCGTAAGCCACTGTGCCCCACAAGCTCAGAGAATTTAAAGGCTTGTCTGAGCTCACCCAACCACTTAGAGGCAGGGCTGGAATTCAAGTCTACATCTCTCCGTCTCTAAATTGTATGTTCATTCCATTCCTTCTCTCTGGGAAGGCTGTGGGTTGAGGAGGAATGTATTTGAGACTTGTAGTCACTAATGTTGTTCATGAAATGTTTCTGATGTCTCTTCTTGTAGGGCTGTCGTAGGATAGCATGTTCCCACTCCCTCTCAATTTAGGGTAACTGTATGACTTGTTTTGACCAATGAAATGTATGAAAGGTGACATGTCCCTTCTGGATAGAAAACGTAAGACCTAGTGTGAGATTTGCCACACCCCTTCCCTCTGCTGCAGTGATTGTATAATGGTGTAAGTACCTGCCAATGTCTATCAGTCTGCATCCTTGAGTGACCACAGTGAGTATCTTCACCCCTTGCTGGCCCCATGGACACTTATGTCAACATGAATAAACTTGTGTTGTTTTAAGCCACTGAGATTTGGGGCTTATTTGTTACTGTAGCATCATTCTCCTTCTACTAACTAACATAAGGTCTCACTATACTTTGATGGCTGAGTTTATTATGGGTCTCTAAGAATTTTGAGCATAAATAAGTCAACTTATGAATAGCTGGGTGTTGTATGAATTGTGTATGTAATATATTAAAACTCTCTTTTGGCACTGGTGAGAAAGAAGGTTTTAAAGGCTGTTTTGGTTAGCTTTTAATTTCATAGAAGCGTTAGGTTTAAGGGCATGAGATTTAGCTACTGATAGAGCCAAAGACATGTTCCTTAACAAGCTCGAATATGATGAGCTGCTACTGTATAGGGATAATCCTGACCAGCTGTCACTTAAACAGGCCAAATGGTTTCCAGTGGGAACCGGTGAGCAGCAATAAGGATATTAAGACTAACTCATGGCTCCTAGTGGAAAAAACAACTCATCATACAAGGGTCAGTGGTACTGCCTTTCGTTAAGAAAAACTAGCGACTTGGGAGGCTGAGGCAGGAGAATCACTTGAACCCAGGAGGCGGAGGTTGCAGTGAGCCAAGATCGTGCCATTGCACTGCAGCCTGGGTGACAGTGCGAGACTCTATCTCAAAAAATAAATAAATAAATAAAATAAAGAGGAAAAAGAAAAACTATATTCTTTGCTGCATTCAATCATACATTGCACAAACACTTCTTAACAATGTACAGGAAGGGATAGAATATTATCATTGTGTGCATAAGTCTAATGCATCTATAATTTGTATAGTTGCCAGCTGCAGTGAGAAATCTAAGACTTCTGTTATATGATCTGTCCCTTATGATCTGGCCACAGGCTACTTTTCCAGTCTCATTTTTACCACTGTACCTAAGATTCATGTTCCAGCTATAACATACTGTTTTCAATTCCCCAATTAAAAAAATACTTATGTTTAATCCTTATATGTGTACATATCATCTCCCTAACTTGAACCCAAATCCAATTTACTCACTGCAGGTATGTACTCAAGCCATCTCATCTGTTTATTATTCACCTAATAGAAATCCCTACCTACTTTTTGCAAATTTCTGGCTCCCTCTACTGCATTCTCAGCATACTTTCTGTACCTTTCTATGCTAGCATTTCTCACATTTTATTATACTTATGGTATTTATTCACCTATCTGCTTTAACAGAATGGGAAGTCCTAGAATAAAGAAATAACAATTCACTTATCTTATATCCACAGACCAGTACAGAATGTGGCATAAAGATGATCAATCACCATTTGTTATATGGCTGCATGAATGAAAGAATAAGGGAATAAAGAAACTTGAAGCTTCTTGGAGAGATAGCTCATGTTTATTCTGTCTTTACAAGCAAAAGAATATTTATTTAACAAATGAATAAATGATCTTGTGTAAAATCATAAAGATTACTCAAAGGGGGTAAGCATCAACAGTAAAGAATAATGATGATGAACCCTCTCTAAATTTTAGAAATGCTTCAGTTATGGCAATAAAATTTAATAATTTCTGGTTCCAGGGCAAACTCTGCCCATACTTTTAAAAATAAACCAATTGTGTCTTTCAACAATGTCTAAGAAAGCTAAGATTTCATTTGGTCAACTGTTCACCAGGATAATTGAGGAAAGGATGGAGGAGTGTGCTGGAAATACTGAAATACATTCTTGTGAACAAGCTGGAGGATTGTAACAAATGTATTCTGAAGGGCACAATAAAAGTCAAGAGAGTTTACCATAGTGAGACGATGAAGCTCTGGCTGAATATGAACCAGAATGCATTTTAAAAAGAATTCCTTAAATTAAACTCCATGATAATTCCATCCTTTGAAAATTGCAAGTCTTTTATCATCATGACCTATGACACTGTGCTCATCTGTGGAAATAAAAAGGGTCAAGGAAAATACCCACTTCATGATCATTGTAGGGGAAGCTTATAATTCACGACATTCAGGAATATCACATACCATAGGATTGTTAGCTACTCCACCTCAATGCTAAACCAAACCAAACCAAAATGCAAAAAAATGCTCGAAAAATTCAATAGCAAATCAGCACAGAAAAAGAAAATGTTTACATTTTTATAAAATTTTCAATTTGACTACAAAGTACTACTTTGGAGATCTGGGCTACTCAAAGCAGCCATCTGGCTCCCTCAGTGACATGTTGGTTACAGGTCCCTGTGAGATGAGAAACTTGCAATAAATACAGTGCTTCCTTCATCAGGAAAGTCTTGCTACAAAAGAAGAAAGAGAAAGAAAAGAAATAGTTAAACTAAAAAGTATGCCTAGTGCCTTATTTGATTTATATTCTGGCACGAGTTCTGTATCTCATGACGAATAAGTAATAATTCAAATGGGTGCTGGTGCATGGACTATGCTTCGAGTAGTACTCGACGCAGATCATAGCCATGGTGATGTGAGCAGCAATCTCCTTACTAGCACTGTGCCAGGGAACTAATCCAAAAACCTCAGCTTCTTAGGAAAATAATAAGAGGAATGAAAACAGATGAGCACAAGAGAAGCAAATATTCTCTTTTTTCATTAATCATACAACTAACTGCAAATATGTATCAGATACCTAATTTATTCTTTTGTTTTCCTTTGTAGTTCCTCTCAATCTTAACTTTCCCCTGTTAAAAAACAGGAGAATTGCTTGAACCCGGGAGGCGGAGGTTGTAGTGAGCAGAGATCGCACCACTGCACTCCAGCCTGGCAACAGAGACACTCCGTCTCAAAACCAGAAACAACAAAACAACAACAACAACAACAAAACAAAAAACGAGTAAAACCATCAAAAACCAAAATCACACAAGCAGCAATAACAACAAAAGAAAACAATTTTCACAGAATCAGAGAGCTACAAGTCTTTAGCAGTCAGGAAAATGACGCCCCCAAAAGTTAAGTGAAGTTTGAAGGTCATTGTTTATATGTCACTTGTTTTTGAAAAAGGATATGTAGTAGGAACTCCAGCTAGTGACAGAGACCACAAATTGAGGGTCCAGCACCCACTTTCCAACCCTAGATCCACTCTGTACTCAGAACTGAGCTGAGTGGCTAACAAGAGGAAGGCAGACAAAAAAGTAATTTTTTTTAAGCCAGAGGCTTTTTATCATATGAATCAAAATATGTGCCAAGCAGGGAGTTCAGTGGAAAAATGTGAGACCAAAACTGACAGGGATAATAAGGTGACACTTGGACAGACTTGGAAGGATCTTGGAAGCTCATTCCATTCAACTGCACCCATTTTGTTGGCAAGAAGTCTTTCAGAAGGTCTGAGACTAGCATCCAAGCTCACCAAGGACTTTCCCATGAGTAGTTGTTAGAACGACAGGTTTGCCTTGAGGGGAGAGGGGAACGGCAGAGGGTAGAGATTGAGTATCCCTTATCGAAAATGCTCTGGGCCAGTAGTGTTTCTGATCTTGAATTTTTTTTTGGATTTTGGAATATTTGAATATACATGAGATATCTTGGGGATGGGACCCAAGTCTAAACACAAAATTCATTCATGTTTCATATACACCTTATACACATAGCCTGAAGGTAATTTTATACAGTATGTTTAATATTTTTTTTGCATGAAACAAAGTTGTGTGCATTGAACCATCAGAAAGCAAAAATGTCACTATCTTAGCTACCCATGGGGACAATTTGTGGTTATTTGGTGTCACCATAATTCCTGACTGAATTTATATGCTACTCATAGCAATTATTTTCTTACACTTATTCACACACAAATACTGAACACTAAAATACATGACATCGTTACTACACAGAAAAAAATGTGTTCAAGGGTGACTAAGCAGGCCAGGTGCAGTGGCTCACACCTGTAATCCAAGCACTTTGGGAGGCTGAGGCAGGTGGATCACTTGAAGTCAGGAGTTCAAGACCAGAATGGCCAATGTGGTGAAACCCCGTCTCTACTAAAAATACAAAAATTAGCTAGGTGTGGTGGCAGGCACCTGTGATCCCAGCTACTCAGGAGGCTGAGACAGGAGAATTGCTTGAACCCGGGAGATGGGTGTTGCAGTCAGCCGAGATCGTGCCACTGCACTGTCCAGCCTGGGTGATAGAGCAAGACTCTATCTTAAAACAAACAAACAGCAAACAAACAAACAAAAACATTGACTAAGCAGTACAGTTGCATCTGAAGAATACTTGTATCAGCTGTCAACAGCACCGACAACAAACAGCAGGCTTTCAGTCTCAACCTGTCATGCTGCCTTGTGATGAAAAGGGTTCTGTGCACTGTGGCATCATGCCAATGCTCAAAAGTTTAAGATTTGGGGACATTTCAGACTTTTGATTTTTGGATTAGGGATGCTCAACATGCATTAGTAAATTTTTTTTTTTTTTTTTTTTTTGAGCCTGGTACCATTTATATGGGTGTGTCAAAATGAGCACATAAATTATGTCTTTATGATATGTCTTTATGATCTGTGTAGTTTTCTATAGGAATGTTAACTGCTAATAAAATTTTTTTTTAAGGAAAAGAGTATTATGTGCCAGGCATAGGGAAGAAGGGGTCATAGTGAGGAAGGTCTACTGCTTGTTGCATGAACTATTGGAGTGCTTCTCTTTTCACACAAACTAGGTAGCATTATAGGATAACAGTGTAAATGATACATTTTAAGAATTTATCCAATGGAGAAAAAATCAGAGAAGTTTCAAAGTACATGCACAAAGATGTATTCTGCAGCTAAACATTGAAGCTACTAAAATGTCCATGAGTCAAGGGTTAAAGAAATGACAGAAGAGTCACAGAGTGGAGTCTCTTGATCATATTATATTAAAAAGGGCTATATATATATGTGTGTGTGTGTGTGTATATATATATGTGTATATATATATTTAAATTTAATTTTAAGTTCCAGGATACATGTGCAGGACATGTAGGTTTGTTACATAAGTAAACATGTGCTATGGTGGTTTGTTGCGCCTATCATCCCATCACGTAGGTATTAAGCCCAGCATGCATTAGCTAATTTTCCCTGATGCTCTCCCTCCCACCACCCCACCCCGAAGGGCCCCAGTGTGTGTTGTTCCCCTCCCTGTGAAAAAGGACCGTATTTTCTAACATGAAAACATGCTGAACATCTATGACTAAGTCAAGAAAGTAACCTTCAGAATAGTGTATAGTATGATTCCATTTTTGTAAAACAACAAGTACTACTGCTACTACTATTACACACACATATATTTTAGATGCTAAAACAACAAAACAAAACAAGAGGTTATATACCGAGCTGTTAACATATGTTTTTGTCAGAGGGTACTACTATTACGGGGCATGTTAACATTCTATTTTGTGCATTTCTATATTTATATTTTGACAAAAAGAATGTGTATTAACATCAGAAAAAATAATAAAGGTATTTTCATTAAGAAATAGAAATAAAATTTGACTATAGCATATGCCATGAAAATACTGCTGGTTTTTAAGCCCAGGACTTGTTTTTTCTCTTCCCCCTCCTCCTTCTCCTCTCTTTTTCTGTACTGTCTATACTTAACACAAACCTTTGAAATAGTTCATTTCTACCATTTTTTTTCCAAGTTTGACTCTCAGGCTGATGCCAGAAAGTCAATCTTCCTAATAGGGCTTAAATGTACTTTGAGGAAGCATCGCATTTTACAGGATGTTGTCGATGTTCTACTTAAGAAATGAGAATAGTATATCCCTCTTCATACTTAGAGATATGTTAAAGTGTGTACGACTGTTTGACGGCTCAGATATCTTTATCTTTTTTTTTTTTCTTTCAAAAAAATGTTCCGAACTTAGTAAAGGCTAAATAATGACTATTTCCTATATTCATAAGGAACTCTTGAAGGTTGCATTTAATGTCATGAGACTGAACATGAAGACATTTTATCCTAGGGACACATCTGCCACAAGTCAGAATCAGAACAGAAGGGACCACAGAATTTGGCCCAGTAGACTGTTGCCCGGCCCCTGAAATGGCCAGTGAATGCACAGATGGACTTCCTGAATTCTAAATCAAAGGTTGGGCCACATACGCATACGAAGGGCTTCTTCATCTAAGTCTCTGGCTTGAATCCTCTAGGCACATATGTTGGCTAAAAGAAATCCTGCCAATTTGTGGGCTTAAAGCTTGACCTTCTTCCTTGTTGGGTTCCCTATTCCATTAACTAACTTAAAGGCTTTATTATTATTATTTTTAGCTCTCATTATAAACAATCATGAAAGTCTATAAAAATTAGGCCTATAATACTTTGTATTAATATACTAAGACAATATAATTAGGCTCCACAAGTAGATATTTGAAGAAAACAACATTCTCTGTGGCACTACTTTTTGACTTTTAGTTTCATTTGACAAATATTTACTGAATGGCTTATGGGTACCAGGAGCCAGGTAAGTGGGACCTACATAGTGCCTGGCATCCAGGGCCATTCAGAAATGTATTTTTTCAGATTCTTAAATTACTACTTAAAAAACTCAGATGAACAAAACATAAACATTCAGCCATAATTTTATTTTTCACTTCTTCATGATAAACTAATTAAGTATAAAAATGCTCATACAAACTCTACAAACTTTAAACAAAAAAGGAGCCCCCAAAAATGTTGTAATATAAGTACAGGGAGAAGAGTAAGCCAGAGAAGAACGATCATCAAATGAGCTCAGACTTGATCTAGCATAGAGGCTGAATCAGAATTTTGCCTGTGATGAGTTAGTCTTTCTTTTTTATAATGAATGTATAACTCCAAGTTTGCTTAAAGGTTAGTATGGTTGGTCATTCTTACAAATCAGCTCTGTCATTCTTCATCTGCTCTCACTAAAAAAGAACAAGAAAAAAGAAAAAGAAACCCAGGAAACCTGCAAATAAACTCGTGGATTTGATGCCACATGCAATCACACAGTTATTTCTCTCTTAACTCCTGATGCTCTTGTCCACATCTTAGACATCTAGTAAAATCTGTTGAACTGAACGAACCAACAGCAAGGGAGAATGGACTCGATCTTACCTTACAACAGGTTTCTTTAGGTTTCTTTAATGAGAACAATCAATGTGTGTGTTCAGCTCTTCAAAACACTTTGCCTTATATAGAGGAATCAAAAATAATAAGCCCCTCAAAGCCAAAACGCGAAAATGGAATATCCCACCCACGTGCTGGATCTCAGTATTTCCAGATTACTTCCGAGGTTGGCAGATGCTTCGGCGGCCCTAGGATGTCCAGCATTTGAGGGTGACTAGGGCATGAGCTGAGGGAGGCTCTGAGACCAGGCAGCCTCACTCACAAGCCCAAAAGGCAATTTGCATTACAGATCAGCTAAAAACAGTGTTCTGTGTGTGGTGGTGGCGGGGGAAAAGACACCACTCTACTTAGTAAAATGAAGAGAATTTAGTTACAAAAAGATATTTAAGAACCTCTATGGGCACGATCACAAATAAGCTGAGACACCCAGACTAGTTGTATAATTCAGCAATTAAATATTGGTTTTTTTTCCAGAGGGTGCATGGGGCTCCGCAAGACTGCTTTAAGAGGCAAACCCTTTAAGAAAAGACTGTCACTTGTGCCTTTTTTCCTGTTGACAGGCTGTTGTCTGAACAATGAATCCTGGAAACACCTAGGAGAAGGCACCTAGGAGAAAGGTCTTAGGGAGTAGTCCCGTGGGTCCGACCCAGGACAGCAACGCTATCAGTTTCCCCGCCCTTTGCACCTGTAGTGTAGACTGTACCAGATGCGATGGCTTTGAGACGTCCTCTAGCCATCGGAGCCCATCATCTACCACAAAGAACCACCGAAGTACTTACTTTAGCAGAACATTTTCCGAAGGAAAATTAACAGGGAGAGGAAATGAAGAACATTAACAAACAGACTCCGTCTGCAGAGTCTGAGATCAAACCCGAGTCCGATGGAGCCCGGGCATCTGGTGGAGGAAAGCGGGCAGGCATAGCCCCAATCCTGGTCCTCAACAAGAGATTTCTGTGAATGAATCCCTCTGCTCCCTGGAGGAGGGCACATTACATATACCTTTCCTAAAGCAGAATTGAAGCAATTTGCCCATCATTCCTCACACCTCGACAGGGAAAGGCAGGATTCCAGTGTCTCATCAGACCCAGGAAAAGGGAAGGGTCGCTGGCGCAGTTACCTACTGGGTTTCTGGGAGCTAGGGAAAACACTCCTGGGAAACGCAAGTGCTCAGCGCCACATAAAACTTCCCCGGATTTAGGGCCACGCGAAGACGGGCGAAAAGACTCTCCAGCGCCTTAAGGTGCAAAGCCAGCTGTCAGTGTGCGCATGGCGAGTCCCCGTTCCCGGGAAGGGACGCAAATGACCCTAGAAAATCAGACAGGAGCAAAACAAACCCAAGAATGACACTCCACACACCACAAAGGCAAAAGCAAACAAAATGCACCTAGACACACACTCTGCAAAGTGTAGAACTGTCTACACTTGCATGGAGGAATCCACCTTGCAGAGCGAGGGTAGACCTTCCCGGCTCCAGTGTCTGGGACCCAGGCAGGTCATGCCGGGGCCAATGACATTGCTCTCAGGGCCCCTCGCAGCTCCTACTGCAGCCCGTGGAGTCACCCCGAGACTCGGAGAGCCGGGCTGTGATTGCTTCTCGGGACAGTAAGGACACCGCGAAAGGGATAGATTTGGGGGTGTTCCACAGAAAGGAACCAGATCTCCGGGAGCCCAGATCTCGGGGAGTCTGGGAGGCAGCTCGCCTCCAGGACCCGAGGCCGCCCCAGGCAAGGAGTCGGGGCGCCCTCCGCGTAGGGCAAGTTCACCCCCAGAGCTCGGGACCCTGCAAGTCTCCCTCACTGACCTGCAAGTCAGGACACGCGACTTCCCGGCCGGTCTCCTGCGCTCGCGGTGGGGCTGTGCTCCCGTCTGGATGATCCGCGCCCGCGAAGCCGTCCTCGGAAATGTCTGGCGCAGCGGCGCGGCGCGCAGTCTGGGCGCACGGCGGACAGCGGGCGCAGCGGGAGTGGACCGCGGCTGCCTGCTCTGCACAGCCCGCGCGTCGTCCCTCCGCCCCTATAGGCCGCACAACCAATGGCCGCGAGCGGGGCCCACTCCTCACCGCCCCCAAGTCTCGGCTCTGGCGGGCGCTTGGGTCCAGCTCGGGCGAGGGAGGAGCTTGCGCCACCGTTGGAAAATCCCGGAGGACTAGGAGGCGTTGCGCAGGGAGCCCCATCTGGGGAAGGCAGGTGTAGTGGGTGAACTTTTGTGTGGCGGGGGGGGTTTTTTTTTTAGGGCTCAGGGGCCTGTCTCTGCAGATGAAAGCATCCACTTCTTGCCAACTTTCTCCTCCTCTGACATCTTTTATGAGTTCCTCGCAGCCCCCACCCAAAACAACTACTCTGGGTGCATCATCGCAAACCCAGCTGTGACTGAGCTGCGTGGGGCATGGCCTCATCCCGTGATGAGCTTCACCACAGACAGCGCTCGCTCAGCCTTCGCCGCGTGCCCCTCTGAATCCTATACCAAATCACCAAATGAGTCGAATAGGATTGGCATTTCTGTCATTGCCAGGGAGACAGGGAGTCATGAGTCCCTACTAGGGAACTGGAGTGTCATGTATCATAACAGAACTCTGGAAAAGGACGCTTTAACTGATACGACCAACTTCAGTTACCAGTCAGTGCTGCTACCTTGACCAGAAGACTTTCTCTCTGTATTCCTGTTTTTCAACTGGAAAATGAGAGACTTGGATCGCTTGGTGTCTGCGGGTTCTTTCACTCTGACATTCAACAATCCTGTTGCTCTGTGGCCTGCAAAGGGCTGAACCCCTGGGAAGTGTTGGTGTGGCTACCTGTTCCTTGAGCCCCTACTCCATCTGGTTCTGCTGTCTTCACTGTGAGACCTATTTGTGGCCAGAGAAGCAAATCATGCACAATACAGAATCAGGCCACACAAGTCTCAATGACCACCAACACATGCACGTATACTGCCACCCATCCTAGGAGCCGGCTACTTCCATCCATGTTCAATTGTTCTCCACGTAGAGACAGGCAGGGGCACCTGGCTTAACTCTGAGGCTCCGTGGTATGTAAGGAAAGGCTCTCTGTCTCTCCCCTTCCTTCTCCAGGGCAATTGCGGTGGGTGTGAATCTTTTCTATGTGGATCCTTCTGTGCCTGATGTAAAATGCGGGAGGATGGAATGAGCCCTGTTGTCAAGAGGGCAGATTCAGAGAACCACTTCCCTCCGGGCACACTTGCATTGGCTTCCTGAATTTCACCTGTTCATGTGCCACCCTCATGAGTTACCTTATATCCATCTACAGTCTGCTCCTTTATGCACTTAGTAAATTTCACCTTAGATTTTTACTTGGTTTCATCGTAAGCAATAATATCTGTGAAATTATTGGTTTGTGAGATACCAGTTGTATTTAACATTTAAATGCACAATGAAATAAAGGCATAAGTCTTCCATGCTAAAATCATTCTGAACATCACTGGTTGTTCTCACAACTCACTTTGTGAAACACTGAGGCGTATGAGGGGGCAGTTAGAACTGTTGACCTTCAAAACAGTGGTCCTCAAAATTTCTTTGTGCGTAAGATACCTAGGCCCCAACCCTATTGTCTGGTTCATTCATACTCTACAAGTTTGTTCGTTTGTTCTGTCTCTCCCCTTCCTTCTCCAGGGCAATTGTGGGTGGATGTGAATCTTTTCCCTGTGGATCCTTCTGTGCCTGATGTGATCCTTCTGTGAGAAGTCTCGCTCTGTTGCCCAGGCTGGAGTGCAGCGGTGTGATCTCGGCTCACTGTAATCTCTGCCTCCCTGGTTCAAGCGATTCTCCTGCCTCAGCCTCCCGAGTAGCTGGGATTACAGGCACCCACTACCAGACCCAGCTAATTTTTGTATTTTTGGTAGAAAAGGGGTTTCTCAATATTGGCCAGGCTGGTCTTGAACTCCTGACCTTAGGTGATCCACCTGCCTTGGCCTCCCAAAATGCTGGGATTACAGGTGTGAGCCACCGTGCCCGGTCCATACTCTACATGATTCTAATGCAGTTTGTCCATTGAGAACCCTGCCAACATCCTGCAATTGTCAGAGAGGGGAAAAGAGCTGTTGATTGCTGAGCAGGCTTTTTATTCGGGCTGGTAAAGCAGTTTTCTTTTCCTTGTCTTCCCTTTGGTGACAAGGTAAGGTAAGTTTCTTTCCCTCAGTGTCTATTTTATAAGGCTTTTCTTGACATTTCCTAAACTTGGTTTCCTAGTTTAGTTCCTAAGTTTCCTAGTTTCTTAGTTCCCATAGTTTCTTGGAGGTAACAAATTACCAGAAACTGGGTGGCTTAAAACAACGGAAATGTATTCTTTCTCATATCTGGAGTCCAGAAATGAAATTGTTGGTTGGTTCCTTCTGGAAGCTCTAAGAGAATCCATTACAGAAGGCCCCACCTTGTTCGTGGGGGATGTGTTCCAAGACCCCCAGTAGATGTCTACAACCACAGATAGTAGTGAGCCCAATTCTGTTCATTAGAACGCATTTCTGTTCATGTCTTCTACCCACAAGCTTAATGCCCTTTTCATCTCAACTAAGCTCTTATCCCGTGCTGTGGCTGTAACTTTTGCAGTTTGAAGTGCGACAGCAAAACTGCACAACTTTCTGTGTCCTTCTTCACAATTTCACGGATAGAAGATTCCCTCTTACTGTAGATCTAAGCAACCTCAGCCTGTGTGTTTTTTCCTTCCTTATTAAGAACTTTCACCTTTTCACTCAAAGGAAGCACTTTACAGTTTTTCTTTGGCATACCTGACTTGCCAGTATCACTACTCTTGTATTTTGAGGCCATTATGAAGTCAAATAAACTTTTCTTGAAGACAAACAGTGTGATTCCATGACAGCCAATTTGATCACCAAGACGGCTACTAAGTGGCTAATGGATGGGGAGCTTAGACGCTGTGCATACACCATTATATCCACAGGAGGTTATCCATACTGGACAAAGAGATGATTCATATTTCAAGTGGGATGAAGCAAGACAGTGTGAGATTTCATTACACTACTCAGAATGGTAGCGACTTAAAACTTATGAATTGTTTATTTCTGGGATTTTTCATTGAATATTTTCAGACCACAGACCTCAGGTAACTGAAACTGTGGAAAGTGAAATCTCAGATAAAAGGGGGACTACTGGGCATGGCTTTTTCTCAGCATTCAGCAATCCTTGGTGTTCCCTGGCTTGTAGGTAGATGCATTGCTGCAGTCCCTGCCTCTGACTTCAAATCATCTCCTCATGTGTTTCTTCTTCCCTTCTCTCCCAAGGATACTTTTATTGGATTTAGGGCCCACCATAATCCAGAATGATCTTATCTTGAGATTCTCAATTAAATTACGTCTTCAAAGACTGTTTTTTCCAAATAAGGTCACATTGACAGGATCTAGGTGTATATATATTTTGGGGGAGGCACCATTCAGCCCACTACAATTACTATCAGTGATTGCCCAAACCCTCTGCTTTTGTGTGAGGATGTTCTACCTCCTCAGAGTGACATTGGGTAAACTCTAGTGATTTTAGGCTTTTGGGTAACTGCCAAAGTCAACAGGGCCACTTTGCAATTCTCAAAAAAAAAAAAAAAAAAATGACCACTTAAATATGACACTGGGAAAACATGTACATGTGCTTTGTGGTATTACTTTGTAAACTCAGTGATTCTGTCGAATTCTTCTTTCTCCTTATCTTTTTGGCTTAGGGTAGGGTGCCTTGATAACATCCTCTGTTTGATCTGGTACAAAACTCCTTTATTGCCTCTGTATTAGCCTGTTCTTATGCTGCTAATAAAGACATGTCAAAGACTTGGTAATTTGTAAAGGAAAGAGACTTAATTGACTCACAGTTCCACATGGCTTGGGAAGTCTCACAATCATGGTGGAAGGCAAGGAGGTGGAAAGTCACGTCTTACATGGTGGCAGGCAAGAGAGAGCTTGTGCAGGGGAACTCCTATTTATAAAACCATCAGATCTTATGAGACTTATTCACTATCAGAGAACAGTATGAGGGAAACCACCTTCCTGACTGAATTATCTCCACCTGGCCTTGACACGTGGGGATTATTACAATTCAAGGTCAGATTTGGGTGGGAACACAGTCAAACAATATCAGCCTCCAAGTACAGTGAAGAATCTGGGAAGCTAGCCTGATATGGGAAAAAAAGCTTTTGTTCTCTTTATTTTAAAAAATTTACATATAAGATATCTAGAACATTTTAATTGGCAAATTTACTTCCATAGGGTGTCTTCATAGGTAGGACAGTGAGTGACCTCAAAGGCCTGGGAATTTATAGGCACGGTTTGGAGACATAACATTTAGGGAGCACAATGATTATGCTCCTCCCCTTCCGTCTTATTCAGGGAGAAATGGGTTGTGGAAAAAAAGTGTGGAATTTGGAATCAGATGGAGAGTTATTACATTCTGATGCTGTCATTTATTATCTGTGTGAATTAAGCCAATCATTTAACCTCTCAACCTCATTCTCCTGATCTATAAAATGAAAATCGTGTCTGCTTTATTAAACGGTTGTTGAGTGCTAAATACACGTGCGCACATGTGTGCGCATGTGCACGCGCACACACACACACTCACACACGAGTTCCCAACTATTTTCTGCTGTCTGGTAAGTGCTCAAAAATACTAGCTCCATCTTTCCTTCCTTTCAGCCATGCTTTGAAAGCAACATTCAGAAGTACTTTTACTAATTTTCTTCTAGGTTATCAGGAAACTTTTTAAATGTTCTACCATGGTTACTGCCTAGACTAACTTGTCTCTCACTTTCCTTTATTCCTTCATCTCAGCATCCTTTTGATGTTGACTTTCCAAACTTTATCTTCTCTCTCATGCTCACTCTCTTTTCTTTCAAGCAAGTCTCTTATTCCATCAGCCACAATATCAGGGACCTGTGTTCTATAAAGGAACTCTGAGAAAATACCTCCGTTCATTTTCTGAGCATCTCTTCAATCCTTTCAATAAATTCCTGTTTTTTATTGTTTGAACCAGCCAAAGCAGTTTTTATTGCTCACAACTAAGAATACTTTGGCTGAGGCCTGATATAAAGGCTGTACTTCAACAAGAAGAATGCTGATTAACTGATCCAGGTAACTTTCTCCATCTAGGGCATTTGAACTGGAATATTAGAATGGGTCAATTAGAACCCATAACAGAAGCAAAAAACATACACCCAGAAACTATGAGAAAGGAGAAGAGATGTGTAGGTTAAAATTATGAGTAAGCAGAAGTTATGAATAAGCAGAAGTTATGAGCTAGCAGAAATCAAAATACATGCAGAGGAGAGGGAGTGTTGGTTGACTGATAGTGGCAGGCAAGTTGAAGCCAAGAGGAACATGAAGGCAAGGGAATGAATGAACCCCTCTCTTCAGGGGACTCCGTACTAACCTATTCGCTAGATCTGAGTTGAATCCTGAACTCTTTTCCAATTTCTAAACTACATTTCAATTTCTATAAAGTTGAATAACCCTCGCTATTCACGTGTTCCCCTGAAATTCCAGTTGCTCTTATTTTGATGTGTATCCTTACCATAGCTTCTCTATTATCTGAGGTAACCTGGCAAAATTCTTTTTTTTTTTTTTTTTTTTTGTGACCAAAATGTTCCAAGGATTGCAGTGATGTTTTGACTAGGACCCAGTAAATAGCTGTCAAATAGACTCACTCAAAAGTCACTGATCCGCCTTCTCCAAGATGTCCTTTTCTCGTCTTACTTGAAATTCCCAGGAGGAGACCTCCTCCTCTGGGCTGGAAAATTAATGTTTTATAAGAGGCCCCTGTTTAAGATGTACTCTATTCCCTGAAGGGAAAGAAAAGCCAGGGGTGTTTCTGTGTGCCCTAGCCATTAGCACCCAAGCAGATTGTATGAGTTTACTCTCAAATGCGAACTCCCGGAGGTCTGATCTTAGGAAATGAACCATTTAGAGGGCAGAAGAATTGGGCACTGGGCAGAAGGAGAGTAGAGAGTAGATCATGGAAAACGGCAATGAGAGGTCCAGGACATTCTAAGGGAATGTGTTATGGAACTTTCCCAAAAAGGAAGGTCCCGGCGGGCTGCCTTGTGTGAAGAGGACTGGGGAGCAGCAGGGCCAGCATGGTGGCTGTTCTAATGAGGTGGACACCAGCACCAAACAGCCCCACTTCCCAGCCTGCCTTGCGCCAGCTGCAGAGTGTGAGCTTGCATGATTTCCTTTACCCTTTGGCTCCTCCAGGAGATGGGGCCGGGCTAAAGTGGGCCGACGAAGACAGTCATCATACCTGCCCAATTTGAGGTTCTGCTCAGAACTTATACCAGCATGAGTTATGCCTTTAGGTTACTTATGGGAATCTGCAGACTTCCTGTTTTTGTCGTTGTTGTTGTTTTGTTTTGTTTCTGACACAGGATCTCGCTTTATGGCCTAGGCTGGAGTGCAGTGGCTTGATCATAGGTCACTGCAGCCTCAACCTCCTGGGCTCAGGCAATCCTCTTGCCTCAGCCTCCCTAGATGCTGGGACTACAGGCATGCACCACCATAAATGGCTAATTTTTAATTTTTGGTAAAGAGAAGGTCTCACTATGTTGCCCAGGCTGGTCTCAAACTCCTGGGCTCAAGCAGTCATCCTGACTTGGCCTCCCAAAGTGCTGGGATTACATGCCTGAGCCACTGTGTCCAGCCTGTGGCCTTCATTTTTATCTCCTGCAACATACAGTGCTCTCTCATGGCTTGTTTGGAAGGAAATATCTGTATGTCTTACCCAGGCAGTGAATGGTACACACTGCAGAGGAAAAAAAAGAAAAAAAGGGATTCTGTTTATGAGACTTGAAGCAGGAAGGAGTGGATTTACTCATGCTGCTGTGTTTGAAGGGAGAGAAGACATATCAAAGCTGCTTTAAAGAAAGCAGAAGTCAAGTTATCTCTAAAGAGCTTTATTTCTTCAAAGTCGAAAATATACCACAGGTTTCTTGTTTTGTTTTTTTTGTTTTTCGTTTTCAGAATAGTGGGTGGAAATGCTCTTGGAATAGCAGTGAGTCACATCAGGGTGCAGGTAGGAGAAAAACGTTAATGCCACGGATGCCTCTTTTCGTGGGGTACGAGCCCCAGCAATGTCTGTGTGGCCAGATGACGCACTGCGGGTTATAAATCAATGATGAGCAACGTGAAGAGCAGACGGGGAGCTTCATGCATCCTCCACAGCTCTGTCTTGTGACTGGCTCAGGTCCATGTGCAATTTTGAAGAGGATGTTTGAAAAGGATATTCATCATTTTAAATTGCTCTGTGGGAGCTTTGCAGTTCATAATGTGCCACTTAGGTACTTCTCAAAGATCGGTTTTCCTTGATGTGGTTTACAATTTAATAACAGCAAAAGGGCAACTTGGGGTGTTAGGACAGAAAACTAACTTTGAAGGAATAAGAAATATGGAGTGGAGTGGAGGAGAGCTAAACAGGTTTGAGATACTGGAGCCCAAAATGTCTGGCACTGGGAACTTCCATTGTCTGGCAAGAGTGTTGCCATCCTTTCCTTAGCTTAACCCTCAGATATACTGGGAAAGTCTACTTACAGCCTTCAGCATGACTAAAATATGCTTTCTCTTGTGGAAACATAGTTAAAAACCCAGCAATGTAATATAACAATACTAGTATTGATGATCTTGAAGAAAACAGAAGATTGTTACTGAGATAGTTCTGAGCCAAACTCCTCTGCTGTGTTCTTTGCCTTATTTTGCAGTTTTACTCAAAGGGATCCTCATCAGAAGTGTGGTATGTGAATGGCGCTGACTGTCAAGTGGACAGTTGCAGTGCAGGCAACTGCTCCCCGGACACTCAGATGAAAATGAATTAACAATTGATAGCCTGGGAAAATGTGCGTCTTGAGCAAACGTGCTTTCAAGTCAAAGAAAGAAGAAAACGAAATGGATCCTGATGCTTTCAGTACAGTAAATATTAGCAGAGTATTATGTGTGCAGAATAAGAAAGCATGACACTTCCACAGACACTGCAGGAGGGAGACAGGAAAGAACAGCAGATTCAACAGACTTACTATTGCATATTGAACTATTTTTTTTTTCATGTGTTAAAAATGTTTTTTCAAAGGAGCTCAAGGAGATATTTCCATGCAAAGTACCTGTAATGAAAGTGTTTTGGGAATTGGCACCATAAAAACAGAGCCGGTAGCAGTAGGATTTCTACTTCTTGCTTTGATATGCAGGCAGGTAGGTAGAGAAAATTTTCCCAGAACGGTGCTTGCAGTCTAAATGTCATAAATACTTTCATGTATTTGACAAATATTTATTGTGCACCTCCCTTGTGCCAGGAACTGTTCTGGGTTTGTGAGACACAGTTGTGAAGAAGACAGACTTGAGCACGGGCAGCGGCAGTTGCCATGAAGATGTGTGAGAAGACAGGCCTGCCTGAAAATGCTGCTGGTCCTGGTACTGTCCTGCCCACAACAGCACGCATACTCCAGTCTTGCCTTTTCTTGTGCTTTTTTTCCATTTCTTTTTCAAGAAATCTCATTTCCCATCTTTTGCTCTTGTTCTCTCTTTTTTTTTCCTACTTCTCCAGGTATTTCTCCACCTTCACGGGACCCTCCAAACCAGTGCCCACTGCTTTTCTCAGTCAGTCATCCCCCTCTGTTCTCACTTCCCTTCCTGTCCAGCTTAGACACCATAATTCATCCCTCCAGTGGTCTGCAAACTAGGTGCCTATCAGGTACAGGAAGACTTTCCAAGGGAGGACTTGTACAAAGAGAGTTTTAAAGAAACTCTGAATCATATAGATTCTTCTTCTTAAGTTGATCCACCTGAGAACTCACAGGTGTGTATGGAGCCCCTTCACCTACTCTACATGAGAAAGACACATCCCTCAGCCATCCCGAATCTTACTATCGTGCATGCAACTGGGCCGTCAAACCTTCAGAGTGCCAAATGAAGTGATACGTCAACGTATTATTTTTAGGAAAATGTTCTTAACAGTTAATTGAAACACTTAGGACTTTCCTGGTTTTCCTGTCTTCTATGTATTTGGTTCTGTGAACAGTGTTTCTTTCCCATGTTGGGATGTTCTGGAGTCAGATATCAGATAGAATGATATGGAGAGAATAATAATCTTTTTTGTTTAATTACTTTGACTCTTTTATCTTTGGTCTGTTACCAAGGAAACTACTGCTCTGAAAGTAGAGTCCTATGAAGGCAAAGCAAAGAGGATATCATCAGAAAATGCTGAGAATTAAAAACAACATGTTAGAAAACATACCTGAACAATTTTTTTTTTTTACTTTATTTATTCGAGATACTTATCCTTAGGACTATTTTTTAAATTAAATTTTAAAATTTTAGAACAATGATAGATTACAAAGATTGGCAAAGATAGAATTCCCATCTACCGCACACTTAGCTTCCCCTATTAGTAATATACAATATTATGGTATATTTGTCATAATTAATAAAGCAGTTAATGTTTCAATAATGATGTCATTATTAACTAAGGGCCATATTATTTCTCTTATTTTTTACCTAATATCTTTTTTCTATGCCAGTGTCCTATTCAGAATACTGCACTCATATCTCCTTATATTCTACTCTCGGCTGTGACACTTTCTCAGACTTTCTTGCTTTTAATGACCTTTACGATTTTGAGGGATACTGGCCAAGTATTTTGTAGAATGTCCCTCAGTTGGAATTCATCTGATGAATTTCTCATGATTAGATTGGGCTTCTAGGTTTGGGGAGAAAAATCTCAGAGGCAAAGTGCCATTTTCTTTACATCATATCCCGGGCACACACTATCAACATGACTTATCACGGTTGATGCTAGCCTTGATCACCTGACTAAGGTAGTGTTTGGCAGGTTTCTTTCCCATAGAGTTATGCTTTCCCCCATTCCTAGCACATTTTATCAAGTGAAATGAAAAGAACCTTTGAACTGTCAAAGTAGAATAGGTTCATGATACTGATTCTTACAACTATCAGTGGAATGCTTTTCAAGATTAGCAATTTTTCAAGATATATAAGGTAAAAAAATTATAATTTAAGCTCATGTTCATTATTCAATAAGATAGCTAAAATTTACTTTTAACAAATTTAAGATTTTACCTTATAAAATGTTTAATCATTTGTGCCTCCTGTTAACAATAAATAGTACTATGTGTTGGCTGCTGGGCTAGTGAGTTTTTAGTAATGTGTAGCTTTTTTCTTAATTCAGAGGAAAAGTCTAAATTTATTATTGAAGACTACTGTATCTAAGAAAATTAATAGAAAATGGGTACTAGGCTTAATAATTTGTACAACAAATCCCCATAACACAAGTTAACCTATCTAGCAAACCTGCACATGTACTCCTGAACTTAAAATAAAAGTTAAAAAAAATTTTTAAATTAAAAAAAATGTTCTATTCACCTCTTCCGGCAACATAGCTATAAAAGGAGGAAAAAAAAAAGAGAAAATTTCTAATTTCATATTAATTCTTATTTACTCATTGCAAAAGGATGAGAACAAACTTGATTCATGTACACAACTCACTTACCAGAGGAAGGTCATTCATGTTATCATAATACTTCTCATTTCATAAAAAAATTACCATCTCATTGCACATTACATTGCATTATACCAGATAACTATTGAGAAACAATGTATTATTGTGGTCTTGTTTTTATAATAGCTGAAAGACATACAAAATAATTATATGAATTCTACATCATTTTAATCTTGGCTGCAGAAACAAGTAATCTAGTTTGCAAAATATATTCAGTAGTTTCTATCTCAGTATTTTAATAATATCCATAAAATACATGTGAAGATACAATTGTAAAAAGTCAGCCTCTTTCTGAATGCAATAAAGTCTGATATTGCTGCTGATTTGGCACTGATATTGGCTTTGCCAGTTAGATTGCATGGAGGGCGTTTTCCTTATATTGAAAGAGCCAAGTCTACATCTTTGAAGTATTGATGAAAATGTATAGGCTGGGCGAGGTGGCTCATGCCTGTAATCCCAGCACTTTGGGAGGCCGAGGCAGGCAGATCACCTGAGGTTGGGAGTTCAAGATTAGCTTGGCCAACATGACAAAACTCTGTCTCTACTAAAAATAGAAAAATCAGCCAGGCGTAGTGGTGAGTGCCTGTAATCCCAGCTACTCGAGAGGCTGAGGCTGAAGAATTGCTTGAATCTGGGAAGTAGAATTTCCAGTGAGCTGAGATCGCTTGAATCGCTTCCACTGCACTCCAGCCTGGGTGACAAAGCGAGACCCTGTCTCAAAAAAGAAAATGTACAAAGAACATGTGATGAGAGGGGGAAACCAAATAAAGACTACACAAAATCTCCTTGTATTGTTTCTTACAACTGCACGTGAATCTATAATTATCTAAAAATATGAAGTTTAACAGGTATTAAAAAACAGAAAAAATAAAAAAGAAGTAGCACAACAGGGTGACTATAGTCAATAACAATTTAATTGTACACTTTAAAATAACAAAAAGAATATAATTAGACTGTAACACAAAGGATAAATGCTTGAGCGGTGGATACTCCATTTTCCATGATGTGATTATTATGCATTACATGCCTGGATCAAAACATCTCATGTATCCCATAAATATATACACCTACTATATACCCACAAAAATTAAAAATTAAAAAAAGAAGTTTAATTAAAACAAAATGTGATTAGATTAAAGCATTTTATCAAACATATTGTATTGACAAAGCGTAATCAAATTAACATTATTTACTTTTCCAAATTTTGATCTGAATATATTGAATTAAACAAAGTGCCTCTAAGTGAAAGAGTAGCAAGTTGTAATTTACATTCAGATAAGCCTTAGTAAAGCTTTTTTGACATATGTTCCTTCAGAGAAATAAATGATTCCAATAACTGGATAACAAGTCCATTTGCAAGTTAGGAGATTTCTAATTCTTGACTGCCAATAAATTGAGTTATCAGCTGATAGGTTATTAATATGTTCCATATAACAAAAGGATGATAGATCCTTATATGATTTTTTTTTTGGCTTTCAGCTCAAATCATATAAGGAATTCAAAAGGAATTCAAAAGGTTGAGTGACATTGCTATAAAATGTTTTTCTATTCTTATCTACATAGGTATGAGAAAAAAGTTTCTCAGCATGTATATGTAGCAATAAAAATATATAATGATGGTCTATATTTTCTCTGACTTAATCTAGAAATAAGTAACTTTTTCCCATGGATGAAACAATCAACTGGCAAAAGGTTTCTTCACTTATCTAAACTGTTCTAGTTTGTATTAAGAGAAGAACTTACAATAAAATGTTTATTTTTATGTTTAACACTTATAAAAAAGTTAACATATTTGTGTTTTGATAAAAGTCTGAATATATAAAAATCATTTTAGTCACTTGTATATAAATCATAATTGCCATAGTAAGTCAGTCTAGAAGATAATTTTCAACACTTAGAGGCTTATACTCATGGAAAATGTAAAAATTACATTGAACTTTAGTTTATATACATATTTTTGTTGCAGAGGAATGTGTGAGAATGATAAATAAAAATCTTATGAGTACAAAAATATATTGTAGAATTTAGTTGTGGGGGTAGGTGTGAAGGGAGTAGACTGAAAGTACAGGTTCAAATAGAAAGAAAAGATGTACAATTTCAATTTAAGAAGCACTTCTAAATGTATTTTTAAATGGATGATGGTAGGTACCAAAATTATATGGTATTTAAATTCATTGGTTACATTTTTTGAAAAGTGAGATATAAAAGTGTACTGTATGTCAAAAATATATCACATTTAGACTCACAATGAAAAATTTAGATGTTATCTTAAAATGTGTGGGTACATAGTTTTTCAAAACTATTTTTAGGGGCTATGCAAGCAAAAGAGTTTGAAGACCACGCAACACTGTAGTCACTCTCTCCCAAACACCTTTGAGTCCTTCGTTCTTCTCCTCTGTCATCGCATTAATCTCTCATCTGGCAACCAGCTCATCTGTCCAGCTCGACTTAAACCCAAATACCTGCCAACATCAATCCTGCACTCAAGTAGCTCAGTATTGCTAGAGAGGAACAGGAGGTCAGGCTGACTGGTTTCACGTTGGGTCCATGATCACAGCTCTTGGAAGGACACACCACGCTCCCTAGCAATGCTCTGGTCTTCTCCAGCGTGTTCAAATTCTCACTTCTAAACAACTATTTCACACCTTCTTTTCTCCCCCTCAAAACTCCTATGCTACTTCTTCCACATCTCAACTTGTAACTTACAACCTTACCTCATACTTCCTTGAGAAAATGGTTGAGATAAAATAAGAACTGTCTCATCTTTCCTCTAGCAGCCTCCACTTGCACCCGTAGTCTCCTTTCCCTCTTGTTACTATGGATGAAGTCCAACACTTCCTCTTATGTTCTGGGTCCCATTCTCTCTCAGCTTCTTAAGAATACTTTCCTTGCAGTCATCCTCTCTTACCTGGATCATCGCCAATATCTCTTTATAGAGTATCATTCTCATTAGCTTAATTAGCCTGCTTTTGTATATTCTATTTCAAAAAATTTCTTCATCCCATTTCCATATCTTGCCCTCCCCATTTCTCTACTTTCCTTCATAGCTAAACTTCAAAAACGGGTTTTCTATAGTCATGGTTTTATTTCTTTACCTTACATTGTTGACCCAGTCCACTCCAAATAGACTTCCTTTGTACCACTCCATGGAGACTTCTTCCATGAAGGACAATAATAGCTTCCATATTGCCAAATCCAGTGACCCCTTCTCTGTTCTTGTCTAAGATCCATTGATCACCTCTTCCTTCTAAAAGAGGTGATCTTCTGGTTTTTATTCCACTTCGCTAGCCACTTTTTCTCAATCTCCTTTGCCTTTCTTCTGCTCATCTTGATCTCTAAGTTTGGAATTCTCCCGGCTCAGTCTTAATTCCTCTTTCTTTTCTATCAACAGACATCTGCTTTGGGAGGTGTTATCCTGTGATTGAAATACCATTTTTATGCTAATAAGTCTCTAATGTATATATCAAATAGGACTTCTCCCCAGAAAGGGCCACCTAGCACCTTCATTTATATAACCAGTTTCAAATCTAACTTGGTCAGCACAGAACTCTGAATTTCTATTGCCCACCCCCAACCCCATGCCTGTATTCTGTCCTATATTCACAGGCTCAGTTAATGCATGACCATCTACCCAGTTCTTAAACCACAACTGAGCAGTTTCCCTTCCGTCTGCTCTTTTTTTTTTTTTTAATTTCTCACATCTAATACATTTTTAAAAATCTGTCTATTATATCTTCAAAACATATTCATAATTTTTCCATGGTTACCTCAAATGTTAAGCTATTACCATCTCTCGCCAACTCATGGGACTCCTTAGTTCTTCTGCTTGCAGCTTGGCTGGACAACAATTGTTTTTCAATAAAAATTTGCATGATTAAAAATATTAATGTTATTTGCACGATTAAAGATTAAAAATATTAAAGTTATTTGCATGATTAAAGTTATTTGCATAATTAAGTTATTAAAACCTTTTAATAACTTAAATCAGAATATATAATTCAATCATTTAAATGACTTTTAATTAGATACACAAATCACTCTGTGTCTTGGTCTTTCTCACATCTCTGCTTGTCTTGTATCACATCCCACTATTCCTGTACTTTTCAACCTAGAACACACCAAACTCACTTCCACCTTAGTGACTTTTCTCTAGATGTTTCCTCTGCCTCAATTTTTGATACTCAGGTCTCAACCAAAATATCACCTTCTCAGAAAGTGCTTCTCTGACCTCTAAAATAAACTAGCCACTCAGCTACTTACTATCACATCATCATCACTTAAAAAAAACTTTTCATCTTAAGGTAACTATAGATTGATAAGTTGAAAAATCACACAGAGAGGTTGTTCTTGTGGTGTTTGGTTGGAGTAGAGTGGTTATTGTCTAAAAGTTTCTGTCTTGCTGGGTTGCCCCTTTTCCTAGTCCTGTGGCTAGAGAAAATAGGTCTTAATTATTTGTTCGTTTATGTGCCCCTCAGCATTTCCATGTGGTTGATTTCTCCAGCACACAGTCTGAGATTTATGAAGCAAATGAAAATCCAGGGAATACATGAGCATGTCGTTCCTTGAGTTCTGAGATGCCCTAATTGGTCTGCCTTTTTCTATCTCTCTGTCTCCTCATGTGTCTGTTGTTTTATATATATATTGTCCAGGATTTTTTTTTTTTTTTTGAGGTGGAGTTTTGCTCTGGTTGCCCAAGCTGGAGTGCAATGTTGCCATCTTGGCTCACTGCAATCTTGGTCTCCCAGGTTAAAGCGATTCTCTTGCCTTATCCTCCCAAGGAGCTGGGATTATAGGCATGTGCGACCACGCCCAGCTAATTTTGTATTTTTAGGGTTTCTCCATGTTGGTCAGCCTGGTCTCGAACGCGTGACCTCAGGTGATCCACCTGCCTTGGCCTCCCAAAGTGCTGGGATTACAGGCATGAGCCATGGCACTTGGCAAGGAATTTTAACTGTACTTAGCAGAAGAAGTAGGGAAAAGTACATCTACACCATCATCCTGGAAGCAGAAGTCAAGAGGTTCTACCACATTGTCCTCTTTTAATTCTTATTATTGTGTAGTTCCAACTATTAAAATATGCAGTATGATAACTTTTATTTTTTAGAAGGATTTTTTTAAATTTCCAAATAAATAGTTTTTAAAAAGTTACGTTATTACTGATTTCCAAACTATGGGGAGAGAAATGGCCTTTTTGATACTGATTCTTTGAATGTGTTGTAAGCTGCTTTGTGGCCTAATAACTGGCCAATTTTTGAAAATGTTTCATAGATAAGAAGAGTATATGTTCTCATTGGCAGGATGTCTAAGAGTTTAAGCAAGCTTATTAATTGTATTTTAAAATTAGATATTCTCTATCCTTCCTAATATCTGTCTTGATCAGTTTTTGAGTTTTTGAGAAAGGAGTCATCCTCTATGATAATGGTATATTGTCAATTTATTGTGGTAAATCTGGGAAATTTTGCTTTTGTATATTTGTGACCATGCTGTTAGGTACATATAAATTTGGAATTGGCTATCACCTTAGTGAATTTTCACTTTTAATCATTGTATAGTTACTCTTTTATTTCAAATAATGATTTTGTCTTAAAGTCTGTTTTCTTATCTATACTATTGCTTGCTTAATATAATTATTTCCATTCTTTTACTTTGTATCCTTATGTTTTAGGTATTTCTCTTGTAACACCCCTTGTCTAGTTGACAGTCTTTGCCTTTAAATTGGGGAGTTTGACGTACTTACATTTAACATGATTATTGGTATATTTGGAATAATTTCTATTATTTTATCATGTGTACACTAAACGTTACTTGTTTTTTCTCCTTTCTTGACTTTTTTTGGAATGAGTTTTTTAAATGACTTTTTTTTCTCTAATACTATTTGAAAGATATATTACTCTCAATTTCTTAATGATTACTTATCTTAATGATTACTCTTAAGTTTTTAAACTGCACACTTGACCAAAGATCTAAAATTCTTCAATATTTTTGCTCTTTTCATGAATAATATATTAGATAATTTGAGCTTTGATTTCTACCCTATCTTATATTTTATTTTTCTATTTAATTTTTTACACTCAGTTTAGGCATTCCTTCATAGTTCTATATGGTTAATATTTGTTTAGTTTTACTCACATGTTTACCTATTTCTTTGCTTATAATATTTTTCTTCCATTTCACTTTTTCCTTTTAGAGTCATTTTTAATAAATTTATGAATTTTACAGGTTGAATTGCATCTGCCAAAAAGATATGTTGAAGGTCCAACCCCTAGTACCTCAGAATGTGGCCTTATGTGTAAAAAGGGTTCTTGCAGATGCAATTAGTTAAGACTAGGTCACGTGGAGTAGGGTGAGCCCTTAATCCAATACGACTGGTATCTTATAACAAGAAGCACAAAGAAATAGACAGGAGGAATGCCATGCAACAGTGCAGGCAGAGGTTGGAGCGATATATCTATGAGGCAAGAAATGCCAAGGATTGCTGGCAACACCAGAAGCTAAGGCATGGAACAGACTCTCCCCAGAGACTTCAGAGACAGCATGGCCCTGCCAGCACCTTGATTTTGGACTTAAATTCTCAGAAGTGTGAGAGAATAAACGTCTGTTGTTTCAAGCTACCTCGGTTTGTGGTACTTTGTTACTACAGCTCTAGGAAACTAATATAATAAAGAAGTACAGCCTTTAGAAGTTTATTTGGTGAGGATTAATTAGTGGTAGACTTTTAATTTTCTGTTTTTTAAATGTTTTATTTTTTCTGCCTATGTGTGTGTGTGTGTGTATGTGTGTGTGTGCCAGGCATATAATCCTAGGTTGACACTTTTGTCAGCATTTTGCAGATGTTATTCTGCTGTTTGATACCTTTAAATGGGGTTATTGAGAATGTTGCTGTGAATCTAATTGCCATTTAGATGACTTTGCCTTTTTTCTTTGGATGTTTTCAATGTCTTTTATTTTTCTTCGGTGTTTTGCACCCTTTCTTATCCAGAAATAATTCTGGATTATGTCTTCAGATTTGTCTTTCAGTTCATATTCTCTCTTGAGCTGTATCTAATATTATGCTTAACTTGTCCACTGAGTTTTTATTTTCACATATTCTTTTGTTCATTTACAGAAATTCTATTTTTTCTTGTTTAAATCTGCTTAGTCATTTTTGATGATCTCAGTTCCTTGCAAATATTTTCTGTTCTCTTTTTCAATCTGTAAACATTTTTTAAACTTCTTTTTTAAATTACTTTAAATTTCATATGGAGCCAAAAAAGAGCCAGCACAGCCAAGATAATTCTAAGCAAAAAGAACAAAGCTGGAGGCATCATGCTACCTGACTTCAAACTATATTACAAGGTAACAGTAACCAAAACAGCATGGTACTGGTACAGAAACAGATATATAGACCAAAGGAACAGTACAGAGGCCTCAGAACTAATACCACACATCTACAACTATCTGATCTTTGACAAACTTGAGAAACACAAGCAATGGGGAAAGGATTCCCTATTTAATAAATGGTTCTGGGAAAACTGGCTAGCCATATGCAGAAAGATGAAACTGGATCCATTCCTTACACTTTATACAAAAATTAACTCAAGATGGATTAAAGACTTAAATGTAAGACATAAAACCATAAAAACCCTAGAAGAAAACCTAGGCAATACCATTCAGGACATTGGCATGAGCAAAGACTTCGTGACTAAAACACCAAAAGCAATGGCAACAAAAGTCAAAATAGACAAATAGGATCTAATTAAACTAAAGAGCTTCTACACAGCAAAAGAAACTATCAGCAGAGTGACCAGGCAACCTATAGATTGGGAGAAAATTTTTGCAATCTATCCATCTGACAAAGAGCTGATATCCAGACTCTACAAAGAACTTAAACAAATTTACAAGAAAAAACCAGACAACCCCATCAAAAAGTGGGCGAAGGATATGAACAGACACTTCTCAAAAGAAGACATTTACGCAGCCAGCAAACTTATGAAAAAGATGCTCATCATCACTGGTCATTAGAGAAATGCAAATCAAAACCAAAATGAGATACCATCTCATGCCAGTTAGAATGGCAATCATTAAAAAGTCAGGAAACAACAGATGCTGGAGAGGATGTGGAGAAATAGGAACACTTTTACACTGTTGGTGGGAGTGTAAATAAGTTCAACCATTGTAGAAGACAGCGTGGTGATTCCTCAAGGATCTAGAACTAGAAATACCATTTGACCCAGCAATACCATTACTGGGTATATACCTAAAGGATTATAAATCATTCTATATAGACACTTGCACATGTATGTTTATTGCAGCAGTATGTACAATAGCAAAGTCTTTGAACCAATCCAAATGCCCATCAATGATAGACTGGATAAAGAAAATGTGGCACATATACACCATGGAATACTATGCAGCCATAAAAAAGGATGAGTTCATGTCCTTTGCAGGGACATGGATGAAACTGGAAACTGTTATTTTCAGCAAAGTAACACAAGAAGAGAAAACCAAACACTGTATGTTCTCATTCCTAAGTGGGAGTTGAACAATGAGAACACGTGGACACAGGGAGGGGAACATCACATACTGGGGCCTGTTGGGGGGTGGTGGGGGCTTGGGGAGGGATAGCATTAGCAGAAATACCTAATGTAAATGACGAGTTGATGGATGCAGCAAACCAACACGGCACATGTATACCTATGTAACAAACCTGTACGTTGTGCACAGGTACCCCAGAACTTAAAGTATAATAATACAAAAAACTTATCTTTTTGTGTTAAAATACACATAACATAACATTTACCATCTAAACCATTTTTAAATGTAAGTTCAGTGGTATTAAATACGTTCTGATTCCACATGTGAGTGAGAACATGCAGTACTTTCTGTGTCTGACTTATTTCACTTAACATAAGGTCCTTTAAGTTCATCCACATTGTTGTGGGTACAAAGTTACAATTAGAAAGGAAGAATGAGTTCTGGTGTTTGATTACACAGCAGGGTAACTATAGTAAACAGTAAGGTATTATATATCTGAAAATAGCTAGAAGAGAGAATATTGGATGTTCCCACTACAAAGAAACGATAAATGTTTGAGGCGATGGATATGCTAATTACCCTGATATGATCATTACATGATGTATACATGTGTCAAAACATCACATTTTACCCCACAAATATGTACAATGACATGTCAAAAATAAAGTGATTAAAAAATAAATATATTCACATTGCTGTGCTACCGTCATCACCATCTATCTACCATTTTTAAATTGTACAAACTAAAAACATTAAACAGTAATGCTCCATTCCCCACTTCCTTAGCTTTTGGCAACCATGATTCTATTTTCTGAATGATTTTGACTACTCTAACTACCTCATATAAATGGAATCACACAATATTTGTCTTTTTGTGACTGGCTACTTTCGCTTAGAGCAATGTTCTCAAGGTTCGTCATGTGATAGCATGAGTCAGAATTTCCTTTCTTTTTAAGGGTGAATAATATTCCATTGTGTGTGTATAAGATGTTTTGCTTATCCATTCATCTGTTGGTAGACTCTCAGTTTGCTGCCATGTTCTGACTATTGTGGGTAATGCTGCTATGAACATGGGTGTACAAATACCTGTTCAAGTCTCGGCTTTCAAGTCTTTTGGATATATGCCAAGAAATGGAATTGCTGCATCATATATCAATCTGCAAGCATTGTAAACATACTTATTTTCCACATTTATGAGCTAATTTCAATATCTAAATTACTTGAGGATCTAATTTAACTGTTTCTCATTCATGCTGAATTTTACTCAGAAAGGCTTACTTTTAGGAAAACCTAAAGGGTTTGGTTGAGAGTTTATTCCCCAGACAGAACTTAATTTTATTTCTTCCAGGTTAGGGTCACTCTAAACTAACTTTTTAGATTATTGTTTCCTGCACTATAACTGACTGTGTAGGTCACTACCCCAAACCTGTAAGGGCAATTATGTAATTAGGAGTTTTGAGGGGGGATTCTTTTCCCCACCCAGAGACATAGAGGAAACAGACACATCTCCTTGCAGTCTCTCTTTTGCCACAGGTAGAATTTTACTGATCTGCCCTTTCACTGGGTGTGTAGCTTTATGACTGGAGTTTCAGTTGTGATTCTTTACTTCCAACAGACCCAAAGCCTGCTCTGTCTCTGCACAGAGTGAAACTGGCAGCCGTCAGGGACTATTCCCGGGACACGTTCTAGCTTCAGAACTTGGTTACCTCTCTAGTTTGTGTGTGTGTGTGTCTGTGTGTGTGCGAGTGTACGTGCACCCTCAGGTATGTTTTAGAATAGTACTTACCATGATTAGATCTTCATATTGTGTTTGTTCAAACTGTCTTATCTGTATCAACTATAAACTTCATGAGAACAGGGAGCATGTCTATATATCTAGTGTCTAGCATGTAGTAGATGCTCAATAATTATTCACTGAATGGATAAAGAAATGAATGAATGCCTTCAGCTGGCCAGTGATGCTTATATAATGAACAACATCTCAGACTGCAAACTGGGATAAGCAGAAAATACTTTCCTTATTTTTTATAATTCTTCTTAGTTTCTGACTCTAAGTCCTCTTTCAATCAATTGACTTCAGTCTTTCTAGGGATTCTCTTCCCTCTTCTTCACCACTTCTTGGAGATTGTACATGGTTTCTACATCTTACATAGTGCTAAGAATGCGCATCTGGTCTTCATGACTTAACCTAATAGGATGCCCACCATATATCCATTATCTCTGCATGCTCACCTTCAGGTCTGGGTCTTGGGCTATTTCATTTCTGTGCTTGGGGCATATTTGCTGTTTGTTTATGATCCTGATGGTGTTCAGCTCTGTGCACAGAGCTCTCTCTACAGGTAATGAGATAATTACTCTACTCTAGGCAGAGATGTAGGATTGGATAATGACTCCCCTTCCCTCTCTCCCTCTCCAAGTGGTCATGAAAGTTTCTTCTCTAAGTAGGGAGGCATTTAGCACACAGAATCCTGTAGGTACCTCTGCAATACTCCTTATTACCTCTCTCTCGAGGCCGTGAGCTTATGCCTGCTAGAAAGAGAGAAAAGAGTAAAGAGGTAAAATGGAAGGAAAACCATTAAATTAATATCTCAAAATATTATCCAGCCACCTTTCTGGCATTGATTACCTCTACAGGGTGTTGATTGGGGGAAAATAAGAGGGAGTAAAAGGAAAGTGTCTTATCCCTAAAACATGTCATCCCTTGGAATTTTATAGGGAAAAATAAATAGAAATGGTGCAAATTGAAGACCGTTGATACAATATAGGGGTAAGCAAACTTAATCTGTAAATGGCCAGATAATATATACTTTAGGCTTTGGAAGTCATATGCCATATAATTTCTGTGACAATTCTTCAACATTGCTATTATAGTCAAAAGCAGCCATAAACAATATATAAGCAGATGGATCTGGCTTTGTTCCGATAAAACTTTATTTACAAAAGCAGATGGTGGGCCAGATTTAGCCAACTCCTGATGTAATACATCATCCACGACCCCTGAGAAGCTTGATGTTGGTTGGACAGTAGTTGAATCATTATGGTACCTAAAGGGAACCTTTACCTCACACTGTCAGAATCCAGACGTTTGGCCTGCTCCTTTGACCTTTCCCCTTAGGCTATGGTTCTCAACTCTCTCCCATAACATGGAAGCTGGTTTTCTCCAGAGTTCTCCAAGAGAAGGAGCACAAGAAGAAAGTCACAGTGCCTTTTATGACCTATTTTTAAGTCACACATGGTCACTTCTACCACATTCTATTCACTGGAAGTGAGTCCAGTGAATAGACTCACTGCACTGAAATTTTGGCCTGCACTGAAATTCAAGGAATTGGGTTCTACCTTTTGAGGACTATCAAATAATCTGTGGGCATATTTTAAAGCCACCAATCTTCTGTGACATGTTGTTTTGATTGACATATATTAAGAAATGCCAGCCTCACACTTTTGGAAAAGGGAGTATCTTAATAGCCTTTTCAGAAAAGTGTGTGTATTTTTTAGGAACTATACCAAATGGTGGTTTTTAAAAGGTGAGTTGCTTCGTGAAATCTAAAACCATATCAATGAACTTTTCAAATTCAGTTACGTTAAAATTTGTTAGCCTATCCTGTACTTTGAATGGATGTTTTGCCCATGTCTGATTTCACAACATCGTGTATTGGTCACTTGGTATATTGAGTTACTGAATTGTGTAGATGTTCTAAATGTTGGCATATTTCATTATATAATACAAAATATTATATTTGTTAATAATACTACTACTACTAATTTCATCAGAAAAGTTTTTGAGTATTGGATAACTATCAAGCTTACAGCGGCAGATACAATTTTTCTAAAATTCAAATTTTCACTTGAAGGCTTGAATTTTATCATTGGCAGCAAGTACTGTCAGTTGTTTTCCTTGAAGTGATAGTCAGTCTCACTTGGTTCATTGTGGAAAAAATGTCTGCCAAATCCCCAAGTCTAAATAAAGATGGTTCTTCATTGATTCAAGGAAAAGTGTTATTCTCTGAATAAAATGGCTGGTTCAGCTCACAACTCAATCTTACAAGCACTTTTCCTTGAGATAACCACCATACTTGAGTTTGAAGTAGAAGTGCTTTTTTGCATAGTTCGAATTTTGTCAAACAAAATATCGAAAAGATGTATATGCAAGAGCTGATATTTTACAAAATCAATCATTTATATTGCTTCATCAAGGACCTTCTAACGTGCAACTCCTCTCTGGCTTTTCCCCCTCTGCAAGTGAGTGGCAGTCAAGTGCAACATTCATTGTACTAGGACACCGATCAGTAGTATAGTTGGGGACCTTTTCCTTGAAATGTGCTGAACCACCAAGGGTTTTCCCTACCATTGCTTTTGCACTGTCAATTCAAATGTCAACACAATGAAAAAGGCAAATAATGTCTTAGTATTATTAGGAAAATACTTTTGAGTTTGAATAACCTGATAGTGTCTCAGGGACCGTCAGAGATTCATGGCCCCTACTTGGAGTACCACTGTCCTAAGGTATTGGCTCATAGCCAATTTCTCCTGAGAAAGTCAATTAGTCTCTCACAAGCTTTAACACTGATCTTTATCTTCATGACCCTCCAGATCCTACCTGCCCTCCAGTAACCACCAATGCCTCTATTCATCAGGCTGAGCAATTAATTGTACTCTTTTTCTTGGAAGAGATTGCCACTGCCAACTCCTCTTACCCCTCCTCCTTCTCCTTCTCTTCTTCTCCTTCTTTATTTTATTTTATTTTATTTTATTTTATTTTATTTTATTTTATTTTACTGTGGTAGGAACATTTAGGATGAGATCTGCCCTCTTAGCAGATTTTAAGTGTACACTACAGTATCATTATCTTTTTTTTTTTTTTTTTTGAGATGGAGTCTCACTATGTTGCCCAGGCTGGAGTGCAGTGGCACAATCTCAGCTCACTGCAACCTCCACCTCTCAGGTTCAAGCGATTCTCCCGCCTCAGCCTCCTGAGTAGCTGGGACTACAGGTGCGTGCCACCACGCCCAGCTAATTTTTTGTATTTTTAGTAGAGATGGGGTTTCACTGTGTTAGCCAGGCTGGTCTCAATCTCCTGACCTCATGATCCATCCTCCTTGGCCTCTCAAAGTGCTGGGATTACAGGCGTGAGCCACTGTGCCCGGCCTACAGTATGGTTATCTATGAGTACAATGTGAGACAGCTAGTCTCTAGAACTTAATCATCTTGTATAACTGAAATTTTATGTCTTGATGAGTGACTCTTTCTTTTTCCTTCCTGCAGCCCCTGGCAACCAAGATTCTATTCTTTGTTTCTATGAGTTTGACTACTTTTGAAACCTCATGTATGTGGCATCATGGAGTTGTATTTGTCCTCCTGTGATTGGCTAATTTCACTTTCCATAATGGCCTCCAGGTTCATCTATCTTGTAGCATGTAACTAGGTTTCCTTCTTTTTCAAGAAGAGATTGTCTCCTGACTTATTACGTTACGTAGATAACTTTATAAAAAGATTTACTTAAAGTATTCAAATGTAATTCATGCAGATGATAGAACTTACTTTAAAATAATTTTTAAGAACCACGTACTCCAATTTAACGACATTAGTGTACTGCTGTGCCCTTGTTATTAAAGTTGGTAAATTTTCTACAGTACAGGGCATGTTAATAAGTCATGAAATTAAAAGTGAAAGAAATGTTTTTGTTCTAATTGCCCCCCTTCCAAGGTTTTTGTTTGTTTGTTTTGCAAGTTTCAGTGAATCAGAACCAGGTCTATGTTAAAGTTGTGAAACATTAACTCAACAGAATAGAGTCAGTAGGAGACCTGGTGTTCAGAGGTCCCTGAAATCCTTTGATTTTTTTTTTTTTTTCTCAAACTAGTTTGAATCTTTGTGCCATATTATTCATCATGCTGTGCACTGGCTGCCAAATTTTCTCAGAGATGCTGAACACAGCTTTTGCTGAGAGATTTGGGGGTAGATCATACCTTTTGCCCTGACTAAATAATAACATTATATATTTAAACATTATTATTTAAACATTATATATTTAAACATTATATATTTAAACATTATTAGACATGGAAACATCCCAGAGGGCACAAATATCATCTTTATCTGTAAGCAAGTTATAGTCATTACTAAAAGGAGAAGCTACAAATTTCACAAACTCAAGTCATGGCTCCTATTAGTTTTTTAAAATGCTTCAAAACCTCATGCCGACTTGGTAGGAGGAGCCTGCCAAGTAATGAAACTGGAATTCACATCTGCTTGGCCATTTTTGTTACAATGATCCACCTGTTGTTATGAGGGTCCATGATGTTGCACCTAAATTCTGGCCCTCATTTGCCTCTAAAGCTTAGTGTTCACTGCATTAACTCCCAATTTCCAAATGACGATTTATGCAGATCGTTTGCCCACATATACACAAATTACACTGAGGGGCTTTGATGAAGCTAATGGAACTCAGAACTTTTCATTTGAAAAGATTCTTTGAAACAAATTTTCCTTGCAAAGAAATCCTTCTTGCTTTTGGGCAGTGGCAGATCTAGGTTTCGTAGGGCCTGAAATTTATATAATTTTGAGATCCCTCGATATCAAGAGCCCCCAACCCCTGGGCCATGGACCAGGAACTGGGCCACACAGCAGAAGGCGAGCAAGCAAGCAAAGCTTCATCTCTGCTTACAGCTGCTCCCCATCGCTCACGTGACTGCCTGAGTTCTGCCTCCTGTCAGATCAGCAGCGGCATTAGATTCTCTTAGGTGCACAAACCTTATTGTGAAATACGGATGCGATGGATCTAAGTTGCTTGCTCCTTATGAGGATCTAATGCCTGATCATCTGTCACTGTCTCCTATCCCCCTAAAATGGGACTGTCTAGTTGCAGGAAAACAAACTCAGGGCTCCCACTGATTCCACATTATAACAAGTTGTATAATTATTTCATTATGTATTACAATGTAATAATAATAGAAATAAAGAGCACAATAAATGCAATGCACTTGAATCATCCCCCAAACCACCCCCACCCTGCCCCCATCTGTAGAAAAATTGTCTTCCAAGAAACAGGTCCCTGGTGCCAAAAAGATTGGGGACTGCTGCTCTATGTGAAAAAAGATAGAAAATTACACAATGATCTTAGTTAAAATGAGAAAATAAATCACAACAAATTATGCAAGCCTTGAAAATTCAATGATCTCTTTAGGCAACTCAGTGGAAATGAGTACATAGAAATGCTTCGGGTGAGAACCCAGCATCTCTCCTCTTGGGACACTCTATGAACCAATGCTTAGAGCACTCATAGTGACTGGGCAAGGGAGGGGGCCCTGAAGTGTCACCTTCATTACCTTCACAGTGGATCTATCCTTGCCTTGGGAGAACTCTCTGTTCTAGACAAGGCCACATCTCAAAGCCTGCCAGAGAGCATGACTGTGTTTTCAAGTGACCCTAAATCATGTTAAATGGAAGCCTGATGTTTGTTGAAGTGACAGACACTTTGATTCTTTCCTTTCATAAAATGACATTTAACAGCCCTTCTTATTCTAAAATTATATTATATTTAAACATTATTAGACATAGAAACATCCCAGAGGGCACAAATATCATCTTCATCTGTAAGCAAGTTATAGTCATTACTAAAAGGAGAAGCTACAAGTTTCACAAACTCAAGTCATGGCTCTCATTAGTTTTTTAAAAGAGGACTGCCTCTCAAGAAGTAATTCAAGAGTCAACATTTTAATGAGCTCTATTGGGTAGCAGGGAATTCATGATTCCCAATATCATATTTATTATATTTAGAAATTTACATGCTAATAAGAAAGCAAGTCCCTGTCCCTAGACATGTTTTATAGTGAAAGAAAAACGCCTGTGAGTCTGAGAGTACAATGGTTTTAACTAAAACAATAGTGAAAGTTCTTAAATATGGTATTTCAAAATATGCAGCAAGTCGTGAGCTTTCTGCTGAGTGATTTTCTTCTTTTCATCTGCCAAAGTTATTTAGTGATATACTCTTATCTCTAGTGTATCACTTATTTCAGTAAATTAGAAAATTCATGAGCAGAAATAAGAAAATTAGAAAAAGGTATACAGAAAAATTTGTGAAAAAAATTACATTTTGTAAATACTAGAGGTGATAAATTAACCATTCATAAAGAATGAATGCATCTATAATCCATCACATTTTCTGACATTGAAGTAATGCAATGGCTTTTAGCATGTGTTTCTCATTATAAGGATAGAAGTATGAGATTTCAGTCATGTGATGATTGAAGCAACCATTCAGTTCTTTATTTTATTCAGATGCAGTGAAAGATCATTACAAATATCTCATCAACTAGCCACTTTGACTCTGCAATGGCTTGAATCAACATTAGATGTAGCTGAAACCTCCACAGTCACCTCCTAACGCAGTGCATTTGAGATATACATACATGCATTAAATGTAGATTATGACAGAATCAAGAGGCTCAAACTCAAAAATAAATTATTGTTCATCTTTGTTTCCTTGGTTGTTCAGACAATATCATACCTTAAATTTTCTAGATAGGTAATACATCCATTTTAAAATAAATTTAGAGGAGATTTTGCATCCTACTTAATGATTATAATATTCACCATTAGAAAAATTTGTTTAGTATTTAACATACATTTTTATGCCATGGTTTAATTAAATTCTGCAATTATTTATTGTCTGCTATTTATATCAATCCTATGCTAGGCCATAACAGAAGTCAGGGGGGTTACAAATGAAGGGTTGGGGTAGATCTCTCTGAGGAAGAAAGACACACCATAGTGAAACAATGAGCATTGTGACAATGTGTGTGTTCATCTCTGTGGTTCCAGCCATAACTGCTAAACGGAGAGACCTGAGAAGATGAAGCTCCATGTTCAGCGGGGACTCATCTGAGGAGATTTAGGAAGATCTGGGATGTGTCTAATGACATTGAAGGGGGATTACATTTGGGTAGGTGGAGGGAAAAGGAAAGCGACATTTTGCCCAGCAAGAACAACCTGGGCAAGAGGGTAGAGAAACTTTTATTATTCATTTTATTAGGAGAGATAGTCTCCCATTTGTCTTGGGAAATTATTAAGATCCCTTCAGTCTTCTCTTTTCCAAGTCAAACAATCCCAAAACTTCTGACCTTTCACTCCACACCCAGTTGTCCAGCCCTCAGCCTTTTCTGATGCTCTCCAAGTTCTCTGCCTCACTTGTGAGCCATGTGGTCTAAGGGTGGCAGAAACTCTCTTAGGGGTTCAGGATTCAGACTTCTACTTTTCATTCCTCCTACTCTGTGGCCTTGGCCAGGTCCTTTCTAGGCCTCAGTTTCCATCTGTAATTTTAGGCACTGGACTTTGGTCTTTTTATTTCCTTCTATCTCGAAATTCTGAATCTTAAATTGTGAAGCTAATACTCTACATAAGTTTCCAGCCATGTGAAATGAAGTTAAAGAGTTAATTTCCAATCTCCTTCATTCTATTCATTATGTATATCTTTCTTTAGACATTCCAATGTCATAATTACCTTTAAAAACCCTAAGTCCAGGAAAAGGCTTGGTACCTCCATTAGAAACTGGGCTTACTTGTCCTAAACATTGTCAACAGCACACCATTTGTATAAAATGACCTAAAGTCCCAACCCACGCCTGGTATGGAGAAAATTTATTTTCAGTTTAGGGATAACGACGATTGCTTTTGGTTTAAACGATTATGCTTGCTTCAAGCTATGAAAAATGTGAAAAGAAGAAAGAAAAACAATGACTTAAAAATCACACTACCCAGAATAACCATTACAATGTTAGGTGATCATCATCCCAGACTTAAGGAAGTATTTTTAGAACACATCACACAGAAATATAACTACTAAAGATAGTTGTAAGGCAAAAGAACATTAGTATCATTTTAGTAGTTCTTCTCATGATGTAGAAGATTTTTTTATATAAAAATCACACTTTATCTCCCTGTTCCATCTCTTTCCTTCACAACCAAGACTTCCTCTCCTTCTGACATTGAGATCTGACTTTACCACTATTATTGAAATGGAACCTACCCAAGTGAACAATGACATCCTAGTTGACAAACCCTGTGGAAAGTTTTTAGTTCTTTGACTTCTGGTTGGCATTCTGCAGAACACACCCTCCTTAAAATTCTCTCTGACTTCTTTGTGAGCTCCTCTATCCCTTTCTCATCCCTTTTATGTTGGGGTCCTATGCTTGGTATTAGTGTCTCCTCAATCTATAATTCTCCCAGGGGAGGTGGGAGGGTGGGGGGCCATTTATATTGCATGATTTCAGCTACTACTGAGATGATAACTCCTAAATCTTCATATACCTACCTCCTAAATTATTTTTCCATATACAACTGTCTGGATGTCCCACAGGCACTTGAAAGTCAAAATGGCCCAAGCTGAATTCATCATCTCCACTCCCAAACCTACTTTCTTCCTGTTCAGATGAGCACTATAACTAAAATTGTATTTCTTAAGGCCTGAGCTGGGTGTTATTTGTTGGTCATCTTCCATTTCCACCTTATTCTATGCTCTGCCCAATATTGCAGGGGCCAGAAACCTGGGAATTAGTTACATGTAGTAGAGTTCTGGATGCAATTGTGTTGTATCAAAGAAATACACTTGCTTGTGTTTGAGAGGTGGAAGGGAAGCAGAGACATTCTCCTGATAGCGGAAGTGGTGGTGAACACACGGCCCTTGGCAGACGTAAGTTTTGTGGTGACTGGGCTTCATGTTTCACTGCTGATCAACAGTTCTGGGGCTGCAGAATGTCTGTGACATTGGCAGTAGTTTTCTGAAGTCTCTGCATCTGCGTGGCAGCAACACCAGTTTCCTGATCTCTGCATTATACTTGCAGTGGTGTGATTAAAAGCTTAACAACCCTGACATTTATTTTCTAGTCCTTCCAATTATTTTGGAGGCATCTAGTTCCCTGAACTTAACACCTTTTTGCTTTATATGCCTTGTGTGTGGTTTGTTTTCTGACTGAACCTTGACGGACGTAACTCCAGTTTTGTTACAGGGGCAATAGTAAGCTCTTTTCTTATATAGCCTTATGAATTCTCATTTTAAAATCCTAAGAAAAAATAATCATTATTTTACAGATAAGGAATCTGAAGAAATCAACATGACTTGTTCACTGCTGCTAAGAGGTAGAATCAAGGGAAACAATATATTCTCCACAGTCAAAGCCTGTAGGTGCTCTTTTTTTTCTTTAATACCAGCTACCTCTAAAATACTAAGATCAACTCAGCAAGCCATACATCTGAGAATCTTCATTGATTCTTTCCTCTTCCTCTCCAATCTCTTCCTCAATCTCTTCAACACTAAACCTGTTGATTTTCTCTAGGAGATATTTCTGCATTCAGTCTCTTTTTTATCCTGATCCACTGCCTTGATGTGGGCCCTCATCATTGTTCTTCTAGATTAGTGTAATTTAGCTCCCTAACTAAAATGCTTGCCTCCATTCTGAAATCATTTAATTCATCTTTCATGCTGCTATCTGGAACTAGAGTTTTAAAACAAAACTGACATTACTCTTCTGCCCAACTTCCTTCAGTTGCTCTCCATGCCATTGGATGATGCGTAAGCCTCTTGGCCAGTGAGAATAGGCCCTTTGTGTTCTAGCCTCTGCAGGTCCCACCTCATCTCCTGCAAATCTTCCTTCTCTCTGCCCCCTAACTCACATGCGCTCTTCTTTGTCTCTTCCAACTAGACAAGGACAGAGACAATGTCTTCTTTATCTCTGAGCCTAACTCAATGCTTGACACTTAATAGGGTTCCAACAAATATTTACTGAAAAGAACTGATAAAGGAAAAACATATCATTGTTGGAAATCAAAGACATTTTCATACTTTTGTCAAAAATTCAGGAAGAGGCTGAAAGAAATTTATACCAGGCTGGAAACGATAATGAATTCATTGTCCTAATGGAGAAACAACAGTATTCTGGTTTAGTCTACCAAACCCTGTTCTGGTTCATTTTGGCGAGGCTGTCTTCATTCTGCATTTCTTAGCTTATTTCTTTCTTTCTCTAGCTACTGACCTAAAAAGCACTTTAAATATTACAGTGTGGAGGATTGCACTGGAACAATACTGGCTGCAGATTATCCTCTGGCTGCATCCCTCCTGACTAAATCATTCTTCAAGATGTTGTCTCTTTTACTTCATTTTTCCCATGGTGCATCAGTAAGGAAAATGAAATTATGCCTTTTGGTGCAAAGCATAGCCAATTACATACATACTTCATCAAAATAAATGTCATCCCTCTCTTCCTTAATTTTGGATAACGCAGGGTGTTGTAACTTATTAAAGTGAGTATTTGCTTAGCAGGTACAGTGTTTAGAAGGCAGGAAGGTCCAAAAAATGAAACAAAAATATTGCTTGAATTGAGATGAATGGATTGTACAGAGGAACCATGAGTCAAAGTTACTAAGATATTTTCCACCATGTTTCCACTAATGTTTAGAGCACAGGTTCTGGAGTCATATGCTGGGGTTGAATCCATTTCAACCACTTACTGGCTGCACCCCCTTGGTAAGTTAGTTCACTTCCTAAACTTCAAGTTTTCTCCTCTGTAAACTAACTAAGGATAATAATAGTATGTGCCTCCTGGGCTCGTTATGAGGATTAAAGATAATACTGCAAATACAGTGCTCAGCATAATATCTGACAAAGTAGGAGGTCAATACATTTTAGCTGTCATTATTGTTATTACTTGAGCTGTATCTGTTAGCACTGGGTTGGGTGTGAATAGAAAATATCCACAGCAGGAGTGGCTCAACACGATAGAAGTGTGCTTCTCTTTCACATAGTGGTTCCTGAGTAGAAGCCCAGTCCAGCTCAGAGACTCAGGCTCCTTCCAGTTAACCTCTCCATCATTTCCAAGGTGTGACTTTCATCCTCACCATCCAAGATGGTGCCAAGAACTCCTGACATGTTCTCCATAGCAGGATGGAGGAAAGGATGAAAAGTTTAAAAAGGGCAAACAGTGGCATGTCCTACTAGCTGTCTTTTAAGGAAGGATCACAAGAGCTGCCAGAGGCATTTTGGTCCATAGTGTGTTGAGGACTGACCTTCATGGTCATCCAATCCCAATTCAAACTTAATTTTTTAAAGTATCACAAGAGCTATTGCCTGTAGTCTACCATGGTCCACTATGATGATGAAATCTTTTTCTGTCATATTTCTACAATGCTGATTAACTAAAACATGAAATAGTCTTACACAATTGAATATTACTCAGTGTTTTACGTCAGATGCCTTTGAAAAATTGTCTGAATGTTTTAGACATACCTGAATTGTTCAGATGTTAAATTCTGCACTTCAAAGTATGATTTTCCTTCCCCTTTGTGACCCAGTGCCAACTTGAGCCCACAGGGTAAGGTTTATGTTGTAGGCTGGTTGTATAACAAATGCTTCCATCAAGAGTGCTCTGGGGCAGAGGTGGCCAAAAAGGGAGTGTGACAGAAAAAGGTGATGTGGCAGGAAGTTAGCTTTACTCCAAGATTCACATGAATAATAGATGAAATGTAATGCGAAATTAAAAAAAAGGTTAAAAAAGAAAAAAAAAAACACCAACAAAATCCACCGAAATAACAGCAACTCAAGGTCACACACCATGCTGGGTATGCACAAGTGGGATAAATTACTGCCATAGCCAAGTGGTTTCTATGCTTCCTGTCCCTGTTCAATGACTATTGCTTGGCAGCTACTGATTAACACAAGCAGTAGGGTCACTGAATATAAGACAATAATTGGAGTGTAATATCTCTTGGTCTGTGGCTTGTTATCTTTTGTAACTGATCAAAATAGTTCATTTAGGGACATCTTATTCAATATTTCTAATTATAATAAAACCTCTGATGATTCAGATTTCCCAATCCTAGTGCTGCTGCCTTTGCATGGCAATCAGTAGATCACAGTCTTACACAGTTGGCGCAGAATTCGGTATGTTCACGAACTAAATACAAATTCAAGTTAACAGCATAATTGGGCCAATTTTGAGAAGCAAATGCATTAGTATTAGACATTAATCCTAAATATAAGCCTTCGTAATGAATAGGATTGAGGAACATAAAACAGTTATTCCAAAAAAGACAGAACCTAGTTTGGGTTGAAATATTAACTGCTTTTGTTTGAATCAGTTCTCCTTGCTGCTATAAGAAATGGGTTGGCTGGGCACGGTGGCTCACATCTGTAATCCCAGCATTTTGGGAGGCTGAGCCAGGCAGATCACCTGAGGTCGGGAGTTCGAGACCAGCCTAACCAACATGGAGAAACCCCATCTCTACTTTTAAAAATACTATTTTGTAAAAATACAAAAATTAGCTGGGCGTGGTGGAACATGCTTGTAATACCAGCTGCTTGCAAGGCTGAGGCAGAAGAATCACTTGAATCTGGGAGGCAGAGGTTGCAGTGAGCCAAGATCATGCCATTACACTCCAGCCTGGGCAACAAGAGCAAAACTCCGTCTCAAAAAAAAAAAAAAAAGAAAGAAAAGAAAAGAAATGGGTTGATGGTAGTTGACAGGGCAAGAACTTTTAGACCACAGACTCGCTGTCCCTTTGCCTCATCCATTACAGAAGCAAAAGAGTGACTGAACATTGCTTTTTCTTATCTAATATTTAATGAGTAATAAAAGGCTTCCTTTGACTATCTGATGCAACAAACCATAAAATATTTAAATGATAGTTAACTGTGGCAGACACTTTCAGCTGCCTGTTAAGTATCTCCCCACTTCCTCCTTGCTGTCAGAAGCCAGATTTTTATCAGGGGCAGGAACATTGCCCTAGATACTTGCTTACAAAGCCTCTTTTGCAGTTAGGAGTGTGTTGCAGTTGTAGCCAATGAAATAAAGATGGAATTTGTCCCAGGTTTTGAGGCTTCCCTGATAAAAAGAGACAAATGCAGCTGGCACTGTTTATCCCTTTTCTAGCTTCCTGTTTCCCTAAAGGCACGTTCTTCTAGAGCTGCAGCAGCTGTCTTGTGACCTGAGGTGAAGTGTATCAGGTAAAAACCCAGAGCATAACAAACTCTAGTCTTTGAGCTGCTGACAATGCCAGCAACCCACTATCTCCAAGATTCTCATGGGTGAATGCTCCAATTTAAACTGGAATTGGGTTTCTGTTACTTGCAGTCAAATGCATACATTATCAAACCCCAAGTTCATCCAGAATTTCTTGGCCATTGGGATCACCATAAGAATAATGTAGAGTAAGATACTTCAGTGATTCCTGAAAAAGTTAAAAGGAGCACATACAATATATTTTTTAAGTTGGGTTGGTAGGGTGTATTCAAAATTCTGGGGATTATATTTATGCTGGTTACTCTCCGTTTTCCACCCCTCAGATCTGATCTGTGCCCTCCTGAATTCTTCTCTGTGTTTTAGAAGGCTGGCCCTATGAGCTACATCTCATGACCCCCTGGCTTCTGTTTGGGTTAAACTAAACGAATGGGAAGCACCAGCAGAAAATTGGAGGTTAAGGAGTGTAATAGATAATATCTGAACCCAAGACTTTGCCTTCTTAACAAATAGTTATTTTGTATTCCTTAATGCAATGGCTAGGGCTTAGTACTGATGTTTAATACTAATATATTTGCTTCTCAAAATTAGCCCAATTATGCTATTATCTTGATTTGTATTTAGTTTGTGAACATACTGAACTCTGCACCAGCTGTGTAAAACTGTAATCTACTGATTGCCATGCAAAGGCAGTGGCACTAGGATTTAGAGATCTGAATAAGCAGAGGTTTTATAATCAAATAGAAATATTGAATAAAATGTGAATAAGATAAATGATGTCTGGCCAGGCACGGTGGCTCACGCCTGTAATCTCAGCACTTTGGGAGGCCGAGGCAGGTGGATCACAAAGTCAGGAGATCGAGACCATTCTGGCTAACACGGTGAAACTAAAAATACAAAAAATTAGCCGGGCGTGGTGGCACGCTCCTGTAATCCCAGCTACTCAGGAGACTGAGGCAAGAGAATCACCTGAACTTGGGAGGCGGAGGTTGCAGTGAGCCGAGATCGCGCCTCTGCACTCCAGCCTGAGCGACAGAGTGAGACTCGGTCTCAAAAAAAAAAAAAAAAGAAAAAAGAAAAAGAAAAGAAAAGATAAATGATGCGACATGGTTTGGATCTGTGTCTCCACCAAATCTCATGTCAAATTGCAATTCAGAGTGTTAGAGGTGGGGCTTAGGTGGGAGGTGATTGGATCATGGAGGTGGTTTCTCATGGCTTACCACCATCCTCCTTGGTGTTGTCATCAATAGTGAGTTCTTGTGAGATCCAGTTGTTGAAAACTCAGTGGCACCTCCCTCCCTCTTTCTAGCTCCTGCTTTGGCCATGTGATGTGTGTGCTCCCCCTGCCCGTTCCACCATGACTGTAACTTTCCTGATGCCTCTCCAGAAGCTGAGCAGATGCCGGTATCATGCTTCCTGTACAGACTGTGAAACCACGAGCCAATTAAACATCTTCTCTTTACTTTTTTTCTTTCTTTATTTTTTTTGAAACGGAGTCTTGCTCTGTTGCCCAGGTTTGAGTGCAGTGGCGCGATCACGGCTCACTGCAACCTCCACCTCCTGGGTTCAAGCAATCCTCCTGCCTCAGTCTCCTGAGTAGCTGAGATTACAGGCTCCTGCCACCATGCCCGGTTAATTTTTGTATTTTTAGTAGAGATGGGGTTTCCCTATGTTGGCCAGGCTGGTCAAACTCCTGACCTCAGTGATCCGCCGGCCTTGGCATCCCAAAGTGCTTGGATTACAGGTGTGAGCCACTGTGCCCAACCTAAACCTCTTTTCTTTTTTTTTTTTTTTTTTTTGAGACGGAGTCTTGCTCTGTTGCCCAGGCTGGAGTGCAGTGGCCGGATCTCAGCTCACTGCAAGCTCTGCCTCCCGGGTTCAGGCCATTCTCCTGCCTCAGCCTCCCGAGTAGCTGGGACTACAGGCGCCCGCCACCTCACCCGGCTAGTTTTTTGTATTTTTTAGTAGAGACGGGGTTTCACCGTTTTAGCCAGGATGGTCTCGATCTCCTGACCTTGTGATCCGCCCATCTCGGCCTCCCAAAGTGCTGGGATTACAGGCTTGAGCCACCGCGCCGGCTAAACCTCTTTTCTTTATGAATTACACAGCCTTAGGTATTTCTAGCAATGCAAAAATGGACTAATGCAGAAAATTGGTACCAAGGAGTGGGGTGTTGCTATAAATATACATGAAAATGTGGAAGTAGCTTTGGAACTGGGCAATAGGAAGAGGTTGGAGGAGTGTGGGGGACTCAGAAGGACAGGAAGATGAGGGAAAGTTTGGAACTTCCTAGAGACTGGTTGAATGTCTATGACTAAAATGATGATAGTGATATGGACAGTACAGTCCAGGCTGAGAAAGTCTCAGATGAAAATGAGGAACTTATTGGGAAGTGGAGCAAAGGTCACTTTGGTTATGCCTTAGCAAAGAACTTGGCTGCATTGTGCCCCTCCTCTAGGGATCTGTTGAACTTTGAACTTGAAAATGATGATTCAGGGTATCTGGTGGAAGAAATGTCTAAGTAGCAAAGCATTCAAAATGTAGCCTTGCTGCTTCTAACAGTCTCTGCTCATATAGACTGAAGGCATTTCCGAGACCTTCATAGTAACACCTCCCATTACAAGCTTGAAGGCCTAGGAGGACAGAATGATTTTGTATGTCAGGCCCAGGGCCTCACTGCCCTGTGCAGCCTCAGGACATTGTTCCCTGTGTCCCAGCTGCTCCAGCTCCAGCCATGGCTCAAAGGGGCTCAGGTACAGCTTGAGCCACTGCTTCAGAGGGTGTAAGCCATAAGCCTTGGTGTCTTCCATGTGGTGTTAAGCCTGCAGGTGCACAGAGTGTAAGAATTGAGGCTTGAGAGCCTCTGCCTAGATTTCAGAAGATATATGGAAAAGCCTGGATGTCCAGGCAGAAGCTGCTGTGGGGGTGGAGTCCTCATGGAAACTTCTATGAGGGCAGTGCAGAAAGGAAAACTGGGTTTGGAGCCCCCACACAGAGGCCCCATTGGGGCATTGCCTAGTAGAACTGTGAGAAGAGGGCCACCATACTGCAGACCCCAGAATTGTAGATCCACTGACAGCTTGCACCCTGTGCTTTGAAAAGCCACAAGCACTCAACACCAGCTCATGATGGCAGTCATGGAGGCTAAACTCTGCAAAGTCACAAGGCGGAACTGTACAAGGCTTTGGGAGCTCACCCCTTGCACCAGTGTGCCCTGGATGTGAGACACGGAGTTAAAGGAGGTTATTTCTGAAGCTTTAAGTTTTAATAACTGTCCTGCTAGGTTATAGACTTGCATGGGGCCTGTAGCCCCTTTGTTTTGGCCAATTTCTCCCTTTTGGAATGGCACTATTTACTCAATGCCTATACCTCCATTATATCTTGGGAGTAGCTAATTTGTTTTTGATTTTACAGGCTTGTAGGCAGAAGGGACTTGCCTTGTTTCAGATAAGACTTTGAACTTTTGAGTTAATGCTCGAATAAGTTAAGACTTTGTTGGACTGTTGGGAAGGCATGATTGTATTTTGCAATGTGAGGAACATGGTATTTGGAGGGCCAGGGGCAGAATGATATGGTTTGGATCTGTGTCTCCACCAAATCTCATGTCAAATTGTAATTCCCAGTGTTGGAGGTGGGAAGTTACTGGATTATGGGAGTGGTTTTTTATGGTTTAACACCACCCCCGCTTGGTGCTGTCACTGCAATAGTGAGTTCTCATGAGATCCACTTGTTTAAAAGTGTGTGGCACCTCCCTCTTCTCTCTCGCTCCTACTCTGGCCATGTGTTGTGTGTACTCCCCTTTTACCTTCTGCCATAATTGTAAGTTTCCTGAGATCTTCCCAGAAGCTGAGCAGATGCCAGCATCATGCTTCCTGTATAGCCTGTGGAACCATGAACTGATTAAACCTCTTTTCTTTATAAATACTCAGTCTCAGGTATTTATTTATTGCAATGCGAGAACGGCCTAACACAAGGTGGGAGAGCTTTGTGGTTTGGGGCTTTGTCTTCTCTGCTTTGAGCTGAGTTATGTGACAAAATTCATATCCCTCAATTACACTCCCTCCTGCAGGCTCTATTCCATGGCTTCCATTCTCAAGGAGTTTCCAAAATGTGTTACCTCCCCTTCAGGCCAAGGGTGGTAACTCCTTTTTTTGGTAGTTAGTTCCTAGGGACTTTAACATCTTTTATCAGTTCCTTATCTCTGTCCACATTTTACATTCCTTGAATCACTTGAGTTGGATTCTGTTTTCTGTTGGTATTCTGTCTGATACAGTGTTCTATAGCTGAATTTCTAATATGGACATTAATTTATTTGATGAAAATCATAAAATATTTTTTTAAAAATTCTGTCTGAATTTGGCATGTGACCTGGTACATTCAACTGAAATTTTGTTGATTTGTGTGGTGATTTGAACAATGTAATCCATTAATACAAATGAACTTATTAAGGATATCTTTCATATTTGCTATCTTATTTGTATTCCATTCTCTTTATGACAATGAAGAACAGTCCTAGAGATATCAAACTTTATTTCCACTGCAAAGATATGTTGCCTGGAGTTATGTATTCTGATCTAATACAATATTTGCCCAGTAATTTTATAATTATTTCTAAGTTAATCCTAACAACCTTGCTATGAACAGGGTCAATTTTATTATATCTTTATTTTAGAACTCTGGTTTCTGAGCGAGGAAAAACGATTTGTCCAAGGTTACATTATATACTGGCTAAATTTAGTCTAAAACACAGAGTTCCTCATTCTTTTTCTTGAGGCTGTCGGTACAATGTCTCACTGGAAAAGTAATGTACCATCTAACACTAGGGCAGAGGATGTTGGATGTGTTTCCTTACTGATACACAGGCCTTCATATTTAGTTTATGTTTGTTGATTGTTTCTGATTTTTCTGATAAATGCCAAGGAATATTGGATAGTTTTATGATCTTTTTTCACCCCCTTCAGTTCTTCTCTTATTTTCTTTTCTCGCATGCACCTTCATGAAACCACTGCTACAAAGGAAGGAAAAGAGATGTATGGAGTGGGGAAAGAGATGTAGGAGTGGGATTTTCTAAAACGTCTACCAATCTAATTATACTCTCCAGAGAGAAGTGTCCAATGGGTGAATCAAAGGCCAAGTGGTGCCCACTTGACTTAGGTCAGCTATTCAACCTGCTATTTTCAGTAAAAACCTTTAGAATTGTTTTAAAAGGCAACAAGCCCAATTAGACCACTTGTATGTGTTGGTATGATTAACTGCCTCACTACCTATCTGTCAGCAGGGAATTGAAAGTTTTCTCAAAATGGGAAGACTGACTTCACTTGTCACATATGGGGCACTTGCCATTAAAGTAAGAAAAGATAGCTTCAAGTTGATTTCTTTTTAAATGCTAAAATCAAAGATTGCTGTGCTGTACTGCATAATTCCATAGGAGAATATGTGCTGTGATATGCACAGGTCATGTTCATTGTATGGTATGATGAAGACAATAAGCTTTCTTTGTAGTCCTGACCTTAACCACTGCCAGTGTCTGCCAAAAATGGAACTTAATCTTCTTACCAAATCACTCTTCTTCTTGAACTTTCTGTGCTCATCATCCAAGTCTTCTTGGACTTCCTGTGCTCATAATCTATTCAGTTGCCATATATCCAGGAGTCATTTTTTTTAACTTTTTCTTCATTCTGTATATTTTACAGCCCAAAGGGAAAAGAGGCTGTTCTCATTTTCCTTTCCTAAATGACTTGAGCTCGGGGAAACTATGGATTCTGAAGAATAAAAGAAAGGTATTTAGGGCAACGAAATCCCAATCTCTTGAGGGATTCATGGATTTGAATAAATATGAGTTACGCATTTTCTTTCTGTGACTCCTTTTTCTTTACCTACTCACTAGAAGTGTTCCTGTCTTAGTCCGTTTTGTGCTGTTGTAACAAAACACCATGGACTGGGTAACTTATAAAGAACAGAAATGTATTCTCTCACAGTTTTGAAAGCTGAGAAGTCCAAGATCAAGAGGCCAGCAGGTTCAGTTGTCTGGTGAGGGCTGCTGTGTTCCAAGACAGCACCATCCAAGACAAGCCGCACCTCACTGAGAGTACGCATGGTGTGTCTTCACAGGGCAGAAGGCAAGCTGGCTGAAGGCAGCATGGAGCCTCTTTATAAGGGTCTTAATTCCATTCATGAGGAGGACCCCTCCTGGCATAATTACCTCTTAAAGGCTCCACCTCTTAATACTGTTGCATTGGGAATTAAGATTCAACATGAATTATTTCGGAGGGGATGAAAACATTCAAACCATAGCAATTGGCCATGAATCCATCATTGGTCTCCTTTTTTTCTTTCTCTGTCCTCTTCCTCTGAGTGACTTCTCTCATGTGGACACTTCCAGCTGCCACCTGTGTGATGGTGAATTTAGCACATCCCTCCACTGAACCACAAACACAGCGGTCAAACTGCCTATTGAGCATCTCTACTTGAACATCCTATAGGCAACTCAAAGTCAATGTGTTTGGATTGTATTCCCTCCAAATCTGTTTCTCCTCCTAGATTGCTTGTCTTGAATGGCACCACTTCCCTCAGTCACCCTTATCAGAAGCTGCCCAGGAGCTGTCACTGTCTATTCTCTATTTTCAGCCCTCTCCCTTGTCCTTTAATAACTGCAATTCATTATCTGCCTTACAACTCCCACACATTAGTCCTACTTCTTGGAGGGCAACTGCGATAGTTTCCTGATTGGTTTCCTTACTCTCTCTCTTTCTCTCTCCAGGTCCCACTTCAATTCATCATTGTATTGCTATTATTCTACTCACATCATTCTCTGCTTAGAACCAATCCATCATTGAATACGAGGCAAACTCCTTAGCTGCACCCACATGACCTTAATGATCTGACCTCTCTATAGCCTCATCTCCTGCTATTTCTCCACATGTGTGTACCTTTGTAAGCTGCACAAACATGCCTTGCTGGTTCTCTTTCTTCGTGATTTCACACTTGACATATCTTTGCTGGAGATTGTCTGTCCCACCTTTGAATTTAGCAAACTCCTACTCATCCTTCAATACTCAGTATCATTTCCTGTAGGAACTCATCTCTGGGACTCCTGACTCATGTTTAGACTTTTGCACTGGGCTTCCATCCATAAGTCCATGTACATGCCTCTCTCATATCACTTATTACACTGTATCAATATGTTTCTCTCCAAGTTAACTGGATTTCATTTGAGGGCATTCACTGTATCATTTAAAAAAATGTAATGTCATGTTTTATTAAAGTTTTACATGTACATACTTTTCAAAGTTAAATATTTCTTTAATGCTTATTATGAAAAAAATTTCCCAGGCCCCCATCCTCTATTCCCTGTTAATTACTGTCTTCCCTCCATCACCCTTTCCATCTCCTTTCATCCCAGCAGGCAACCGCCTTCAACCTCTCACTGTTTCTCTTTTGTAGTTACTTTCAAATCTCTATATAATATGTCTACACTTCTATTTCTTGACTTTTAGATTTTAGATTTTAGATTTTCTCTCTTGGAGATGTGGCTTTAGTTCTTTGAGCTCCCCTCTCCCTACTTCTACTGCCTTCATCCTCCTCAAATAGTTAAGTCATTTTTTTTTTTTTTGGGGGGTTTTGTGTTCCTAAAGACATGCCTTCTATCATTCTACACCAATCTGTCAGGTTTCCTACTAGGACCCTCCCCTTACAACCATCCTGGAGATTATCTGTGCCTGTTAGATGCTGTTTTCTGGAGACTCTGTTCTTTTCCATGACTCCTTCTGTTTTTTGGTCTATTTCATCATTTTGAAGGACCGTGTTCTTCAATTGTTTCCTGAAAAAGAACACGTGATAATAAAAGATGTGAAAGAGGCCAGGCACAGTGGCTCACACCTGTAATCCCAGCACTTTGGGAGACCAAGGCAGGTGGATTGCTTGAGCCCAGGAGTTCAAGACCAGCCTGGGCAACATGGTGAAATCCCATCTTTATAAAAAATACAAACATTAACTGGATGTGGTGGTGTCCACCTGTAGTCCCAGCTGCTTGGGAGGTTGAGGTGGGAGGATGGCTTGAGCCTAGGAGTTCGAGGTTGTAGTGAGCCATGATCATGCCACTGCACTCCAGCCTGGGTGACAGAGTGAGACCCTGTCTCAAAAAACAACAACAACAACAAAAAAAAGAAGAAAATTTGAAACCATCATTTATTTTATTTATTCATGTATTTCTGTATGTATGTATGTATGTATGTATTTATTTATTTATTTATTTTTGAGACGGAGTCTTGCTCTGTCGCCCAGGCTGAAGTGCAGTGGCCCGATCTCGGCTCACTGCAAGCTCCTCCTCCTGGGTTCACGCCATTCTCCTGCCTCAGCCTCCCAGGTAGCTGGGACTACAGGTGCCCGCCACCACGCCCAGCTAATTTTTTTTGTATTTTTGGTAGAGAAGGGGTTTCACCGTGTTAGCCAGGATGGTCTCAATCTCCTGACCTCGTGATCCGTCCGTCTCGGCTTCCCAAAGTGCTGGGATTACAGGCGTGAGCCTCTGCGCCCGGCCTGAAACCATCATTTGATTAAAATTTTGTAGGGCATAGAATTCTGGATGTAAATATTTTCCCCTTAATTTTTGGAGGCATGCACCACCGTCTTCCAGGTCCCAGTGTTGCTGTTGAGAAGTCTGATATGGGTATGATCCCAGTCTTGGCATGTTTTGTGTTCTTTTCCTTTTCTGGAAGCCGTTGGTGTTTGTTTGCTTGTTTGTTTTTCTAGGATTCTGAAATTTCACAATGCTGTGTCTTGGTTTGGGTTTATCTTAATCCATTACGGGTGCTAAATAATTTGGAAATGTATATTCTTCTTGTGGGAAATTGCTTTGAATTTGTCTTTATTCTTCCTGTTCATCTCTTCTGGAATTTTTATTATTTGGCTGGGCTCTAGTTGTTGTTTTTATTTTTTCTTTCCTAGTTTTCTTTTCTTAATTTTGTTATATTTCTTGGAGAGTTTTAAAATTTTGTTTACATCCCTGTTAGTCATCTTTTCATCTCTAGTATCAATTTTTTAATTTTTAAGAGTTCTCCTTTTATTTTTAATTTTAATTTTGAATGTTGTCTGAATGTTCCTTTCTATTTTTATTTCACTGATGCCATCTAGTATGTCCCTGAGGATATTCATGACAGGTTTTCATTTTAAATTTCCTTCTTCCATTGCCCCTATTTCTTCTGAGTACCCTTCCCCTCCCTATTGGTTTACCTTAAACCTTAGATATCCAGTGATCCTAGGCTGTCTAGTCACATTTAAGAATGAAGTTATCCAGTTGCTGATTGGAAGTTCCTTATGCAAGGTCAGTTCTTGCTGCTTGTTGGGCTTTGCAGCTAGAGCCCAGCCAAATAATAACAGGCCAGGTCTGGCTGGCCTGTTTCGTTGGGACACCCCAATTCTTCTCCTTTGGGCTGATCTGATTCCCACCCCCCTAATATCTTCTGTTCTTCTTCTTGGGGAGCACAGACCTGACTCCTAATAGTATAGGAGGCCTGGGGAAAATGGGAGGTGAGAAGTGGTCTCACCATTCAGTAGACTTTCCCCTGATTTGTCTTTGCACTGTAGTAACCCTATCCACTGTCAGCTGTGCTCTGTGTTCCCCAGCCCGGAATACTTCTGGTTTACCCTCCTCAGAGAGCAAACTCCTATTCTTTTCCTGGCTGCTTCTTAAACACTTTTTAACCAAGCTTTCTGTTTTCAGCTTTGCGTTTATTCCTCCTTTTAGCAGTCACTGCTGCTGTGGATCCTGAATCTTTCTGGGGTTCTGTGTTGCAATTCACATTGTTTCTTGGTCTCCTCTTCTGCTGGCTTAGATGTCAGCTGTCTCTGGTCTAAAATCTCACCGCCCCCTCCTCCATTTGCTTTTTAGCTTCACATTTTGTTGACTGCTACTTAGCACCAGTTTCTTTGCCCTTGTGGTTGATGATTTTAGCTGTCATTTTAATGGGAATTAAAGAGGAAACATTGGTAAATGCCTGCGTTAAATTTAACTTCTTTAACTGGTAGAGCCCTCAGTGTTTTATTCCCTAGAACTTGGCATTTAATAGACACTTAGTGGAAGTTAATTGAATAAATATGTCAGTGCTCAGAACACAATACCCCCAAACATGGCCCCTTGGCAACTGAGAAAACTGCAGAAGCGGTCGCTTTGACCTTACACTGCTTTGTATGTGAAAACTGTTGATAAAGGAATTGTCTGGAGGACAAGAAGAATCTGAACAAACAGACTTTGCAAGGCTCCCCCGCAGTTTATTACCATTAGATCATATTCTTTGCATCAAATTGTACTTCTATATCACTGTTCGTTCTTCATCCAACCTAAGCATTAAAATATGGATTTGCCTGGCTTGGGGCGTCTTCATTTTTGGAGGCTCCCATGTTATGTAAAACTTTGGTTAAACAAAGTTGTTATGCTTTTCTCTTGTTAATTTTTTTTCTAGATTAAATTCTATTCCTTTCTTGTTTCTCTTTTGTAATTGTGTGAGAGATAAAGAAAATCAATGTCTTTTTTGAGCAGTGGCTTTTTCTATGGCTGTGCATTGGACTTGAAGGGAATCAGGATCTGCCACCCCAAAATATGCCACTTTGGCATGAGGATTCTTTTGAGTTGAAGGGATCTGAGTTTCTGAAATTCCTTACCTACCTAAAAGCAGAGCATCCCAAAAGAGCTCAATGTCCCTAAGTGCCTTCCCAGGGAGTAACTCTTATTTTCTCTTCTTGGCACTACACTCAAACGTCATCACAAGACTATCATATGTTCCATCTATTCTCCTAAGGGCCATTTATCTTTCCAAAAAGCTATTTGCTTTTCCACATGTGCCCTTTTTTTTCTTCCCTTTCCCCTACTAAGTTGGGTATATAGACTCCAAGTTCTAATGATCCCTTTGAGTTACTCATCATCCCATGTGTATGCATGATTGCGTGATGCACATGCTAATAAAATTGTATGCTTTTCTTTTATCTGTCTTTTGTTAGTCTAATTTTATGAGGCCTCAGCCAGAGAATGAACCTAAGATGGGTGGGGAGAAAATAAAATACTAATGCCTGGGAACCATCATCAGAAACTCTGATTTAACTAGCCTGGGGTGCAGCCTGGGCACTGGATTGTTAAAAGCTCCCCAGAGGATTCAAATGTGCAGCAAAAGTTGAGAACCAACTCCTTAAAGTATATTAAAGATGGTATATGTAAAAATAGATGCCCTATTCTACCTTAAGTAAATCAGCTAGTCAGTAAGACAGTAGCAGCAGAAATTTAGGGGTTGCACATTTAATCTCAACAAAAATTCTGAGCACAGAAGTGCACTTTATAGTTTGTTGTGTTGTCTGAATGAATGTAGCCAGCGGACTCAAAATGCCACAGAGGTGTTGATTAAGAAGGTTTTGCTGACAATTAGGAAGTTGCTTTCGTGTTATGCTAACCCAGACTTTGATTCACTCTTCCCAGTTTTCAAGACCATGTTTAGCTTTCTCAAATGCCTTTTTCCCCAGGGTTCACAGTCATCTCTTGCATATCGTAGACTTCGTGGAGTAGGCTGATGGAGGCGGAGATTGTCTCAGAAAACAAAACCCCAAGGATGCTCCTGGTAGAGAAAGAATCTCCTTGATGTGCTGGCTAAATATCTTAAGCTGTCCTGCTCTTTCTCAAACCTCACTTCAGAACTTCAATACGACTTTTGGTTTGCTAAATTTTTGTTCATTGATTTTGTCCACAGTGTTCTAAAGATGCATTCACATTTTTCTGCATCTGATTCTCAACTCCAAACATTAAGTCCTAAATTAATTTTAATGAACCTGTGCTCTATATATTAATTACTGTTTTGATCATGGAGTCATGACCAAATAGACGTTTTCATTTGAAAAAATAATGAATTGATTGATAATTGGTATATATGAAGGGTTCGATCACATTCAAAACTGTAAAAGGAATGACACCTCAGAGACTACCACTTGTGATTTGTAGAACTGGATTTATCAGAGGAGGTTGGTAGGAAATGCTGTCTTGCACTGAATCAGGAGATATGAGCCCTACCGTTCTACCATGCAATGACATGTGGTCTTGGATAACTCCATTATGGAACTGTGCCTGTTTCTTCACGCATAAAATAGAGTTGATGGTAGATATCTTCTCGGCCTACCTTTCATGGTTGTTGTAAAGATTTAAATAGTAACTTTTCTCACCACATCACATTCACTAGGATGCAGGACTAATTTCCTCTTGTCTGTGCTTTTGAGTATCATTTAACCTACTGTAATACTCAGATCTAACTGTAGTCTGTATCAGAATCACCCAGAGGGTTTGTTAAAACATCTTGGTGGGTCCCATCCTCAGAATTTCTGATCCATTAGGTGTGGGATGGGGCCCAAGAATTAGCCTTTCAAACAAGTTTCCAGGTAATGCTGATGCTGCTGGACAGGGGATAACGCTTTGAGAACCACTGGTCAAAAGCTCGTCCCTACATATGAAAGGCCCAGTAGACCCTCTTAGCAAAATTTGAGGTTAGTTGATGGTGTACTGTACTTTTGCTTTCTGCTCTCATCACTTTCAGCTTCTCCACAGCTGAGAATTCTGATCTCCTCCCCATTTGTCTCCACCGTGCTTCTCCCTGGGCTCTCCTGACTTGGTTTCCTTCCTCTTCTGTGCATGTATAGCCACGTGACTGGGTCTCCACTCATTTGGCTGCTTCCTGGTACCTTGCTTCCCATAACCTCCAGCTGCCTTTTGGCTTCTCTCGAAAGCTGCCTTCCCAATGGGCAGGACATAGCCTCCATGCCAATTCTTGTTTCAAGTTTCCCCATCTCCTCTCACAATTTATTCATTCTCTGCGTAAACCTGAGAACCACCAGGTGCCAGTGTTACAGGAAAGGGATCTGGATCCAGACCCCATGAAAGGGTTCTCAGATCTTGTGCAAGAAACAATTCAGGGCAAGTCAATAGAGTAAGGTGAAAGCAAGTTTATTAAGAAAAAAAAAAAAAAGGGAATAAAAAAACGCTTACTCAATACAGCGGCCCCAAGGGTTGCTGGTTGCCCATTTTTATGGTCATTTCTTGATTGTATGCTAAACGAGGGGTGGATTAGTCATGCCTCCCCTTTTTTAGACCATATAGGGTAACTTCCTGACGTTGCCGTGGCATCTGTAAACTGTCATGGTGCTGGTGGGAGTATAGCGGTGAGGACGACCAGAGGTCACTCTCATGGCCATCTTGGTTTTGGCAGATTTTAGCTGGCTTCTTTACTGCAACATGTTTTATCAGCAAGGTCTTTATGACCTGCATTTTGTGCCAACCTCTTATCTCATCCTATCACACAGAATGCCTTGACCATCTGGGAATGCAGCCTAGTAGTTCTCAGCTTCATTTTACCCAGCTTTTATTCAAGATGGAGTTGCTCTGGTTCAAATGCCTCTGAAACCAGGACTTCATCGGGTGCTGTAATTAGACTAAAGTGTTAATAGCTGATATATTACCTCACTCGGGTTTTGGATTAATTGACACTTTATTACTCACCTTCTGGGTGCCAGAACCTGGGATGACAACTGGGTGCATATCTGTGAATAAAACATACATTATTTCTGCTTTTGTGGTGCTTACCATTCTAACTAACGAGGAAAATGAATTTTACACAGTGGACTGGGGCCGGTAGGTGGAGATTGATACCCCTTTGATACCGTCAAATAACAACAGTAGGAAACGAGGGCTGATGCTGGGGTCCTTGAGTCTCCTGCCCCTTGTGTCCCACAGGGCCAATTTTGTCACCTTTCTTAAGCTCCTAGAAGAGACAACTAAATTGTTGGGTGAAATTGATAATTTCCAATTCTAGGGCCTTGAAAAAAAATAGTATTTCAATTAATATTTATTGAGGGCTTACCACGTGTCCAGGCCTGTATTGAGAACTTTACATGATAATCCTCACATCAGCCCATTAGACAGGGTCTACTACTATCCTCATCCTGCAGATGAGAAAATGGAGGCACAGGTGGACTATATTCTTAGCTTATGGTCACCCCCTATCAAGGGGTGGGTAATCAGTGTTTGAATGTGAAAGGATTTTTTGCTCAATGATGGTAACACCTTCTGGGTACCCTGCCATTTCCCCTGGATATGTTTCTTGTTCTTTCTCAAGATAGGTTATGGAAACCACAGAAAAAAAGATGTGCCATGTCTTTTAGTCATTATTTTAGGGAAAGGCATTGTGTTTTTGCCCCTCGAAATCTGTGGAATTGCTTATTTACTGGAAAATGGATATGTGCTATTAAAAAATTCAGGTATGGACTGGGCGCAGTGGCTCATGCCTGTAATCCCAGCACTTTGGGAGGCTGAGGAGGGCAGATCACAAGATCAGGAGATCGAGACCATTCTGGCCAACATGGTGAAGCCCTCTCTCTACTAAAAATACAAAACTGGGCGTGGTGATGCATGCCTGTAGTCTCAGCTACTTGGGAGGCTGAGGCAGAAGAATCCCTTGAACCAGGGAGTCAAAGGCTGCAGTGAGCCGAGATCATGCCATTGCACTCCAGCCTGGTGACAGAGTGAGATTCCGTCAAAAACAAACAAACAAAAAAAACCCAGAAAAACAAAAACCAGGTATGTAACTTTACATCACTGTAAGAACTCCCACTGTAACAACTCCCACTGTAACCTGTCTACTTCTAAATGTGCTTCTCTGACTTTAGCGCCAGTGGACCGTTAGGGATATTTGCCAGTAAAAATCAATGCTCCTTTCATACACAGGCTAATTCCAAAGAATTATTGGTTTGCGTGACATCTCCATGACCCAAGTGAAAAGCTGAGACATTTTATAAGCACATAGTACAATTACCCAAAGGAACTACAAACAAGTAAAATACGAATGTAATATCTATTTCAAAAGAAATAAAAAGAAACTGTGAGTGACTCTGGAAAATATACATAGTCTCATTTGTTGCTTTTCCCTATGCGTTTACTAGCTCTTGAGCAATGGACTCCTAACCCAAACTACACTCTAGAATCACCCCCAAATCCCTCAGAACAATGATATCAGAATCTCCGGGGGCTGGAATCCGGGCAGTAGTATTTTTTAAAGCTTTCCAGGTGATTCCAATGTGCAGCCAAATTTGAGATCCACTGGCCTAGGGTCAACTCAGGGTATCTGGTAGCAGTACTAATGTCTGCCAGTCTTCAGAGAGAGAGAGAGAGAGAGAGAGGACCAGAGACAAAATAGCAATGTTTTCCTTCCTGCAAGTGTTGAGGAAATATTAATGAGCACCCTGACATTTGTCTGATTGCCATCATCTGGAACATTCTGCAATGATTTATCCAACAAGTAATTTAATTAGCATGGTGGAAAGCAAAGCACATCATGAACACGTAGGACGCTAATAAACTGACTAGAGGCAGCTCACGATGAGACGATAGATTATGACATTTTGAAAGAGATATAGAATTAAGTACATGACGAGGGCTTAATAAAACCCTGATTGAATCAAGGCTCTGTTACCTGATAGGTGAAATGAATACAAATGGGGAAGCAAGATGGCAATTGTGTTGTTCAGAAAAACTGTACAAGCGGTGAGTGTGGAAAGAGATTCTACAGAATCTGTTCATTTAAGCGGATATTGTTAGAATAGTAGAAATAATCTATCAATCACTTCACCCGAGTGGGGTGATACATCAGCTATTAACACTTTAGTCTAATTAGAGCACCCGATGAAGTCCTGGTTTCAGAGGCATTTGAACTAGAGCAACTCCATCTTGAATAAAAGCTGGGATTTAGTTTCAAGGTAAATTGTATCACCTTTCAGGTACCAAAAAATTTAACAATAACCTAGGTTTGAATTTGCAAATAGTCACTTCTTTAAAGTGTTAGCTCAGAAACTGATTCTGTTGAAGGGATTTCTCCTTAGTTCAGCTAAAGATGGGGTCCTTATCACACGGCCATGAAATATTAGGCTCGCAGACACTTTGAAGGGTGAGAAAAATGGGATTTATTGGGCAAAAAGAAAAAAAGGGAAACAGGGACCCTCCACAGAGCTAGAGTCCTGCTAGTGGACTTCCTGCCTCACAGACTGAATCCCGGGTTCCATCCAGGAAGAGGAGGGGCTGGGGTCCTCCCCACTGCAAATGGCGCGAACTTCTGTGGCTTCACTCCAGGGCATACTCCTCCCAGTGCGGAGGTGGTTGGAATTTCTCTGAGGACCCCTTTACACTTGGCTGTCTCAATTACACATTGTGAGTCAGCAGTATAACCAGGAAAAAAAAAAAAAAGCATTCAGGATCCATTCAAAAATATGCTTCTTAGACTTTCTGAAGGATAACTACAGAGTTCTTCCACTTTTTAAAAATTTAATATACTCACACGTTTTGCTCATGAGCTTATTAGCATACACGTGTGTATTGGTTGTAAAAGGACTCTGAGGCCGGGCGCGGTGGCTCATGCCTTGTAATCCCAGCACTTTGGGAGGCCGAGGCAGGCAGATCACCTGAGGTTAGGAGTTTGAGACCAACCTGGCCAACTTGGTGAAACCCTGTGTCTACTAAAAATACAAAAATGAGCCAGGCCTGGTGGCAGGCTCCTGTAATCCCAGCTACTTGGGATGCTAAGGTGGGAGAATTGTTTGAACCTGGGAGGCAGAGGTTGCAGTGAGTCGAGATCATACCACTGCACTCCAGCCTGGGGGACAAGAGTGAGACTTTGTCTCAAAAACAAAAAACAAAAAACAAAACAACAAAAAAGACTGGGCTGGTATCAGATAACGTGTGTACCCTTCCAGCTTCACTGCCGTCTAGCTTTATGACTTTGGGCAAGTTAACATCATCTTTGTGCCACAGTTTTCTCATCTGTAAAATGGGGATAATAACCTGCCTCACAGAGTGGTTGTGAGAATAAAAGTGTTACTTGTAGAATTCTCTTACTGGGCTCTGGCACACAGTACCGTATGCCTGTTAACCCTGCAATTACAACGACAAAGAACTAATTTTTGGATCCACACTCCTTTCCCTATTTTTCTCTTGCCTTTTTTCTGTCTTCAGGCCATTTTGCTGTTAATTAGCACCTCTATCTTATCATGAGTGACAGAAATAAAGACAGGAAATCAAGGCAGTCAGTTTTGGAATTATCACCTAGTTAAAATATAAAAAGTCTGAAGCCATTGACAAAAATGAGATTTGGGGTTGTCTATAGAATTCAGTTATCTGTGTTCTTCCCAGAACCTGCAATTCTCCCGACTTGTCCTTTGACGTGGATAATTGAAGGTTAGTCCAAATCATTGGCACAAAACTCCAGATATATGTTAGAATCATTGGAGATGTTTTGAAAAATGCCTTTGCTCTGGTTCACTCCTAGATTGATGTCATTGGAATCTGCACGGTGGGTTTTGCTTTTGTTTTTCAGAAAAAAGAAGATTAGAAGGGAAGGAAAGTTCCTTCTTTGACTGTTTGTGTATTGAGCTGGCCTTCTGTTTTCTAAGTCCGGCTGATGTTTAGAGGTGATGTGTGCTTTCTGAGTGCTTTGGTGAGTTATCGGGCCCCAGCCCCATGAGTGGAGATTTTTCACCTGCACAGCCCCTGATGCCAGTGATAACGCTGCTCCAGCTCATCCCTTACACCTGGGCATCCAGCCTCTGCTGTAGCTACTGCAGGTCCCATCCCTTCTCTAGTGACCCTGTTACACAGGATCTAAAACAGTCTCCAATGGATCATGAGAAACACTCATGCTTCTTTTTCCCTGACAAACTTGGAGTCCAGGCTCATTCCTTTGGCAGCCACCTTTCCCTCAGCACCATTTGTATCAGCTGGTCAGCCCATTATTTATCCTCCAGATTTCTCAGAGAGGAGTTAGTCACTAGTGCACTGGGTCTTCTAATTTCAGGGCACACATACCATGCTCTGCAAATGATCCCTCTGTAGTTCCTTTCTCTTGGTTCACAACAAAGAGACGAACACTTCCCAGCTCTGACGGGGAACTAAGACTCATGCTGCAACTCTCTTTACAGAAAACTTCTTCTCTCCAACCTCCAAGGGCTCTGAAACAGTAGCTAGAAAGACAGAAGACACTGTAACCCCTTTCTCCCCAGAATATGCTCCACCTGGTGGGAGGGGAAACAGTTGTGACTGGAATGAAGCTGGAAGGTTTGATTATTAAGTAAGGGTGACCTTTCTCATTTCTAATTTGAAACTTGGTCTTACCCTTTAGAGGAATTATAGGACTTTGTAATTTTGAAACTAACCAGAGAGTTAGGAGATTGCTAGCATTTTCATCCAGAAAGAGAAAGGAACCACCTCAGCTAAATAATATTAAAGTTATAGTGGGAGAATAAAATTAAGGTGCTTTGTGATTATATCCACTAAGACATACTTGCTGAAGTACAGGGTTACACGGAGGTCCAGTCAGGATCAATTAGTTGTAAAATGTATTCCCAAGAAATTTAAAATATTAATGAGGTTTAGGTTAACAATTCTATAAACTACTTAAATGTATGAGAACATCTGCTTGCAATAATGTCTATGGTTTTATAACAGTTGTCATTCATTTTTTCATATCATAATGAGCAATTTATTTTATTTTATTTTAATTTTTAAAAAATTGAATAGCGAGGGGGCTGGTCTCAAACTCCTGGCCTCAAGAAATCCTCCCACTCCCAAAAGTGCTAGGATTATAGGCATGAGCCACCATGCCCAGTCCTTTCTTACTTTAAGACCACTCCATATCATCACTTTATCGGATCTTTCTCTCTGGTAGGGGTACAATATTACACACAATTCTATTTTTTTTTAGGAAATGGAAATATTCCTAAGTAAACATTTTATTTTTAAAATACTTCCCTAATTTGCCATATATATTAATTCACAAAAAGAATTCTAGTCTCCTTCTCTAAATAAAAATGATATTGCATATCTCTTCCTGAACTTATATTTCACACCTATTAGAATTAAAAAGACCAACTATACCAAGTGTTGTTGAGAGTGGAGAGGAAATAGAACTCTCAAAGATTACCGTTGGGAATGCAGAATTACAACTACTTTGGATGACAGTTTGGAAGTTTCTTACAAAGCTAAATATACTCCTATCATAAAAGATCTTCTACATGAAGATATTTACTAAGAGAAATGGAAGCATATGTCCATATATAGACTTATATGTGAATGTTCATAGCAGCTTTGTTTATAATAGCCAAAAAGGGAAACAGCTCAAATGTCAACATTTCATTGATGTCAACCATCCAAAAGTGACCAAATAAACAAACTGTGGTATATCCATACAATGGAATACTATTCAACAATAAAAATTAACAATTCATACCCATAAAAAAAAGAATTCTAGTCTCCTTCAAATTGTCAATCAAATGTTGACAATCTGATTTTTTGATACGGAGAATTCCTTTGCTCACCATCATCATTAGTCATCTTATGAAAATTAGACTTCAAGTGGGAAGGTTTTGGATTGTGGAAGAGAGACAGTAAGAAATGATCCATTGTAACTGTATGTGTTAAACCAGAAATTCCCTGACCTGATGCAGATGTTTTAAAAGCAAACAGATTAATTATGCTGTTTCTTTTGCAATGATCTTATTTTTTGATGTTTCATTTCTCAGCAAGTCTTGGACATTGATTTTATGTGGTCTTTGGGGAAACTGAAGCTCTCCCCAATTCCCATCCAGTCCAGTCTCAGGACAGTGATAAATGGACCCCACCACTCTGTTGCAGTTGTCAGGGAGGAAGGGGAAGGTATTCGCTTGTCGGTGTCTTAATATTTCAAGTCAAATAAAAATTATTTTGGCTCATCTCTGTTTTTCCATTATCTTCTTTTCTCTCCATCCATGCATAGAGTTCATAATTGGCTGTATAAATTAAATAATTCACCATAAGCCTAATTCTTATCTTCTCTAAATGCAGTTTCATTAACATTAAAAATTACCGGAGCAGTCTGCCATGTCAAATCATTGTATTGACTCAAAAACATACTAATTACCACAGGATCTGTGATTTCAAGTTAAGCACTATGAGTAGGGGAACAAAAATATGGAAAAAGGTGACAGAGCAAATTGGTGCATGAAGTCAGGGAATGCAGAAGATAAACCTGAAGTAACTTGCAGTGCCAGCAAGCAAGGAAAAAAATGAAGAAAAAATGAACAAGTGAAAGAAAGAAAGAAAGAAAGAAAGAAAGAAAGGAAGGAAGGAAGGAAAGAAAGGAAAGAAAGGGAAGAAAGAAAGAAAGAAAGAAAGAAAGAAAGAAAGAAAGAAAGAAAGAAAGAAGGAAAGAAAGAAAGAAAGAAAGAAAGAAGGAAAAAACACACTATATTAGTCCATTCTTACGTTCCTGTAAAGAACTACCTGAGACTGGGTAATATGTCAAGAAAAGAGGTTTAATTGACTCAGTTCCACCGTCTGTACAGGAGGCATGGCTGGGGAAGCCTCAGGAAACTTACAATCCTGGTGGAAGGGTGAAGGGGAAGCAAGCGCCTTCTTCACATGTGGAGCAGGAGAGAGACAGTGAATTGGGAAGTGCTACACACTTTGAAACAACAAGATCACGTAGGAACTCACTATCACGCGAACAGCAAGGGGGAAATCTGCCCTCATGGTCCAATCACCTTCCACCAGGTCTCTCCCCCAACACTGAGAATTACAATTCAACATGAGATTTGGGTGGGAACACAGAGCCAAAGCATATCACACACATAATGAGATGGTATGTAAAAGAGACAAAACAACCCATTTAAAGAGCTCATCAGAGCACATTTCAGTTTTATAGATTGGATGCTGTCTGATTCATGAATCACTAATAAAACCCAATTTGATCTTTGAACCCAATTTGTTGAAAAAAATCGGGGGAGATTTTTAATAGTTCCCAGATCTTATAAAGAAATTTGTATGGGGGAGGTGCAGGACCGAGAAATGGAGCTCCTAAATCAAGTGAAAGCTGAATATTGGTGAGGCCTCAGGCCTGGACGGGGTTTCTTGCCTATTGCTAACCCCCATGAAAAAGAGACAGGAAAATTTCCTTTACCCTTCTGAAATACAACACTGTACACTTAATTTTGAGGTGCTGAAAATCAGCTAGGGAATTTTGTTTTTTGAGAAGTGAAAACTGAAGAAATTAGAATAACATAGGAACTCAGTTAATAACAATGTATCAATACTGGTTCATTAACTGTGATAAATATATTATCCTAATATAATAATATGATAAACTGGGCGTGGGGTGTATGAGAACTCTCTGTACTATCTTCACAACTTCTCTGTAAACCTAAAACTGTTCTAAAATTTAAAAATATTTAAAAACAAATGTAAGCATTATGGAATATAAGTGGAATTGATGCAGTTCAAGTTACTGCCTCTAAAAAGAAAAGAATATGGCCACAGGAATATCAGGAATGGGAGCAGATGGCAGGTGAGGGATGTGGCCAAGGAAAAGTATTATGTTGTGAAAGACAGGAGAATCTTTCACAGTTACATAATTATGCTTTAGAACTGTTCTGTTCTGCATGTCATAAAATGTCTCCAAATATACAAAAAAAGAAAAGAGAAAAGTAAGGCCCTTGAAAGAGCTCTGAATAAAAGTCAAATTATCAAATTCACATAAAATTAAAGAAATTGCTTTCTATAAAGATGGAGCATTATTAGATTCTTTATTTTGAAAAGTCTAGAAAAATGAGTAGCATTGAGAAGGATGAGTAAGGCTGGCTTCACCATAAATGTGATTTAGCTGCCTGTGTGACCACATTTAGGTTACAGCAACAGAGGAGGGTGCTTTGGGAAGGAAGAAAGCTGTGTTCTCCTCTGTCTTTTCTGTTGGTAATCTGGAAGAAGCAGTTAAAGAACAGAGATTTTAGGGGAAGGGGATGTTGAAGGAGACCTCATTAAAGAGCAATTGATGAAATGTGAGCTCCTTCCGCAGCTGCCATGCAGCAGAGCCTGCCTAATGTCAACGTCCATCTCCCACCAGCCTCTGCACAGATCTGGGAGGCCACGGAACTACAAGCTCTGTGACAGGAGAGGTAAATAGGAATGTCCTAAAAAAGATTATGTGGCTGTATTAGTCTGTTTTCATGCTGCTGATAGAGATATACCCAAGACTGGGCAATTTACAAAAGAAAGAGGTTTAATTGGACTTGCAATTCCACGTGGCTCGGGAAGCCTTGCAATCATGGTGGAAGGCAAAAAAGAGCAAGTCAGTTCTTACACGGATGGCAGCAGGCAAAGAGAGAGAACTTGTGCAGGGGAACTCCTCTTTTTAAAACCATCGGATCTCATAAGACTTAATCACTATCAGGAGAACAGCTCGGGAAAGTCCTGCCCCCATGATTCAATTGCCTCCCACCTGGTCCCTCCCACAACACTTGGGGATTCAAGATGCAATTTGGGTGGAGACACAGTCAAACCGTATTAGTGGCCAATAAGACTGAGATACCCTGTAATTTACTGGCCCCTAATCTGTCAAAATATCCATCTGCATATTACAGTCTCTAAGGAATGGTACAGTAAATAAACTATTTATTTATTTTGAGACTCTGTCACCCACGCTGGAGTGCAGTGGCATGATCTCGGCTCACAGCAACCTCCACCTCCCAGGTTCAAGCGATTCTCATGCCTCAGCCTTCTGACTAGGTGGGATTACAGGCATGTGCCACAACACCCGGGTAATTTTATTTTTATTTTTATTTTTAGTAGAGATGGGGTTTCACCGCGTTAGGCAGGCTGGTCTCGAACTCCTAACCTCAGGTGATCCCCATGCCTCAGCCTCCCAAAGTGCTGGGATTGCAGATGTAAGCCACTGTGTCTGGCCAAGTCAAAGTATTTGACTTTAATAACTCACCATTGCTCAGACTTATTTGGTCCTGCAATACTCTTCTGTCTTCACAGTAGCCCATTTCCCCCTTGAATAGTGGAGGTGCACTATTAGGGAAGTTTGGAAAAACTTCCCTTAAAAAGCTACTATGAAGTGACTTTAAAAGTAGGCAAAGCTGTAAGTGGCTGTTTGGGCTGTATCATGGACATGGAAAACTGTAACTACTAGAGTCAGGCAGGCAGAATTCGATGCTCAGTGTTTACTGGCCGTGTGACCTTGATCCAGTTGTTCAACTACTCTGTCTCATTTCCTTATCTGTGAAATGGAATGAATGGAATGAGAATACCCATTCTGCAACTTGCTTTTTTAAAATAAAGATATCTGTCAAGTATCTAGTGTATGCTCGATATGCGCATGGTGCTGAATAAAAAGAGTTATTAGGTTGGTGCAAAAGGAATTGCAGTTTTTGTATTGTTGGAATTTGCCGTTTAATATTGGAATGCATTCTTTAAAAAAATGTCGTTGTGTTATATGTCATTTTAATGGGTATTTCTCATTTTATGTTTTTTGCTAATGACGTAATTTGCTGTTTATTTTTGTTTGTTTTAGACTATGAAAATGATGTTAGACAAAAAGCAAATTAAAGTGGTTTTCTTATTTGAGTTCAAAATGGGTCATAAAGCAGTGGAGATAACTCACAACATAAATGGCATATTTGGCCCAGGAACTGCTAATGAATGTACAGTGCAGGTGGTTCAAGATGTTTTGCAAAAGAGACGAGAGCCTTGAAGATGAGGAACATAGTGGCTGGCCATCAGAAGTTAACAACCAATTGAGAGCAATTATCAAAGCTGATCCTCTTACAACTACAAAATAAGTTGCCAAAGAACTCAACGTCGATTGTTTTACGGTCCTTTGGCATTTGAAGCACATTGGAAAGGTGAAAAAGCTTGGTAAGTGGGTGGTTCATGAGCTGAGTGAAAATAAAAAACAATCATAGTTTTGAAGTGTCATCTTCTTTTTTTTATTCTATGCAACAACAAATCATTTCTCTATTGCATTGTGACATGCCATGAAAAGTGGATTTTATACGACAGCCAGCAACGACCAGTTCATTGGTTGGATTGAGAAGAAGCTCCAAAGCACTTCCCAAAGCCAAAATTGCACCAAAAAAAGGCCATGCTCACTGTTTGGTGGTCTGCTGCAGGTCTGATCCACTAGTTTTTTGAATCCCGATTAAACCATTACATCTGAGACATATGCTCAGCAAATTGAAGAAATGCTCCAAAAACTGCACCACTTGCAGCCAGCATTGATCAACAGAAGGGGCCCAATTCTTCTCCACAATAACACCTGACCACGCATTGCACAACCAAGGCTTCAAAAGTTGAACAAATTGGGCTACGAAGTTTTGTCCTATCTGCCATACTCACCTGACCTCTCACCAACCGACTACCACTTCTTTAAGCATCTCGACAACTTTTTGCAGGGAAATCACTTCCACAACCAGCAGAATGCAGAAAATGCCCTCCAGGAGTTCATCCAGTCCCAAAGCACGGATTTTTATGCTACAGATATAAGCAAACTTATTTCTCTTTGGCAATAAGTATTGATTGTAATGGTTCCTATTTTGATTCATAAAGATGGGTTTGAGCTTAGTTATAATGATTTAAAATTAACGGTCCAAAACTACAATTACGTTTGCACCAACCTAATACTATCATTGTTGCCTTGGAGCCACTGGTGAACTGTGTGACTCTCCAGCATCATATACGGAAGGCTTTAAATTCTTTAAAGTAGAAATTAAGGCAAGTTTTCATAAAGTAGTAATTTTTAAAGACAGAGTCAAGAAAGAGAGCTGAGTTCTGTTTTAAAATCTGATGTCACTTGTATCCTAAGAATGAATACAATATATTTTGTATATTGCACATTGGTAACAATTATGATGTCATTTATTATTTGAATTTAAAAGAGGATGCTGAATGGAGCTTTTTTCTGTTTTCTTGGAAGTTTAGTTGAAGCCCTAAAGCAGAGAAAATAAGCAAAAGATGCCTCCGCATGCTAAAAAGAAGTGCCTGACATGTCTACGCTGGATCTACTGAGAGAGATTAGATCCTGTCTGATATAATAGGCATCAAAACAATCACTCATCTCCAGCCACCATCAGCCTATGTAAGAGAAGATGATCACCAAGGAAGGAAAGCTGTTGGCCTAGTGGGGCCAGCGTGGCATTTCCTACACAAGTAGTGGGGATCTGAGAGGCAGGCTAACCACAATTGGGGGTGTCTCAAGGAGAAATAATTGGCATCTCACTTCCAGCTCCGTGTTCATTGAGCTGCAGATACTCCAGGGCCCACCAGGTGCACTAAAGTGTAGGAGGTGGAGCATGGCAAGAAGTTGGCATGGGTTTTCCATAGACCAGGGCCCCTGTGAACATAAACGCTGATGCCTGATTTCTGTCTGGAATACTGTGAAGATAGGTAGACAGCTGGAGAAGCCCCTTAACCCACTGATGGAAGGCAGAGAGAGAGCCAGGGCTTCCTCATTTGCTGTGGAAAGATGCATGAAGTCCTCAAGGATGAAGAGAAATAGCAGTTGCAAATGGTCACCAGAGAGAGAGGCCTCTGTGAATCTGCTGAAGAGTTCATTGTCTATGTCAGGGAATGAGAATATCCTGAGGGTGTGCAGTGAGGATGGAGGAGGGCTCCACGGAACCCTAAGTGATGCCCTGACAAAACCAGCACATGTGGGCCTGCCAGAATGGAGACCAGGACAGCCCATCAGCACTGGCAGAGATAGTACCAGTGACACTGGGTGTTTCCTACCTTCCTCTACTTCTCTCCCTTCCCCTAATTCTGAAGCTCCAGAAAATTCGGTGGAGAAAGGTCAAAGTCCTTACATCAACCCTTCCCCACTGTAGGCTTCTGAGCCAACTGTGTGTTGGTGGAGAGCAGACGGATAGAGGGAGAAGCTATGAACTGGTTGTGAAGTTCAAGTTTTGATACTCGATAGAATCAGACCTTTTAATACCCCCAATCAGTCAGGCCCTAACTAAAACTGTTTTCAAAAATAGCTGGAAGTGATAGGAAAACCATGAGCTCTACCTTAAGCTGTCATCAGGGAGTGGGGAGAGGAAATCGGAGACTGCAAAAGTGAAAGTGGTTTTTGGTTTTACCCCAGTGATTAAACTCATTTTAGAAACAAGCAACTGTTATTTGAAAATAGAATATTCTATAGAAAAAGCCTTATTGACAGAACAGGCCATTGACATTTTTTTTCTTGTCCTTCGCAGACATGCAGGCCCAGGGAAGGATAAAGGGAAGCGGTTATGCTTTCTGAACTTCGAACCTGCATAGAGCTCTTCTGCAAGACAAGCTTTGCAAATCCCACTTGACGGCAATGTGGTGTAAGTTGATGGTTTGTGAAGACAGATTTTAGAAAAAGAAGCATGGCATTTTCTGGAAGATATATAACGTTTTGAAGAGGAAGAGGTAAGGACCTCGCATTTATTAATCATTTATTATTTTGCCTGTATACCTGACAACCTGGCAGCGTGATAGATGCCTTATCTCATTGAATCTTTCCTACAATCATGTGAGGTAATTATTCCTATACCTATTTTGCAGATGAGGAAGTTGAGCCTCAGGAAGGTTATAGAATTTTCCCAAACTCATCTGGTTAATAAATGTATTTGATTCAAAAGCCATTCTGTTTCTACCACGTTGCATTCCCAAAACTTGCAAAAGAGAATATAAACCCCATCATGTTTAATTTCTAAAGAGACAGACTGGTAACAGATAGTTTACAGCTGTAGCAGGGTTTCTTGTGTTTGTTGTTAAGAAACTTGATAAGAAAGATGGCTGCTCCCTAAAGGAAAGAAAAGGAACAAGTCAAAGCAATATGAACTTCAGGTAAGGTTGAGGCAGTGCCGAGCAGTGTCTGGAAAGAGAATTCTCTAGACTAGATTAAACAGAGTTGAATCCAATGAAGTGGGAACATGGAACGCCGCAGAAAAGCTGACGTCAAGCAGAGCAAAGGAACAGAAAGGACACTGGGAGCAGAGGTTGTATTCGAATGGGCACAGTCCGGGGTGAGTACCTCTAAGGAGCATCAGTGGCCCCACACCATTGAGGCCCGGCTCTCCTTCCCAAGTTCATCTAGGGGTGTTTGGTGAAGATCAGGGAAGAAGGTTTTGGGAAGCTCTCGGACAGGCTTCTCGGAGTCCCGTCAAGCTTTCAAGGCTGTTGCCGTTCCCAAATGAATCTTTTGTGAAACTCTCCCAAATCAGAAAGGTCACCTGAGGTCACATTATGGAGAGCTAGAAGAAGGACATTTTTCCAAATAAAATTTAAAAATTGTTTATTTTTAAACTATCCCTGTTCACTTGGACAAGCATCTCCAGATAAACCAATGGGTTTTGTTTGGGTGTGCTTTTATTAGTGCCGAAGGATACTCCCCTCTACCACTGCATGTAAACAAGCTTCCTACCGTACTCTCATTTCCATTCCTGGAGAATTAAAAATTTTGTGCTCAATTAAAAATCCCTATGTAAGCATCCCCAAGGGGATAGGTTTGGGGTGGGGAAGTGGTCTAAGTCTAGTCTTAGAAACTCTAAAAGAGATGGCCCACCTGCTTCCCTGTGTCTGTGTTTCCTTTAACAATCTGCCCTTGCCGACACCTCTGACCTAGAGAAGCTCAGCACAAAACACAGTCCTTGTTTTTTTCTCTATCTCACATTGAGTTGCATCGGGGAGGGGTAAACCAGACACATTATCATGCAAGACCACAGAGTTGTGGCTTCCAAAAAGGGTCAGTTCTCCTTGTTGCCACTTTGTCAGTCTTGGCCACTTTTCTCTCTTTGCTCTGAACCAAACTGTGACCACTGAAAGAGAGCACATGTTGTCGTGGAAAGAGCTTAGGCTTGAAGTTATAAACCAAGGTTCCAATCTGGCTTTGTATAATCTTAGGCAAGTTACAGAATCTCAGTTTCGTTGTCTGTAAAATGCAGAATCCCTGCATGACTGGTTAGCATTTGAGCTGTTTTAATGATTAGATAAGATAATGTCTGCGGAGCACTCAGTAAGACTCCTGGAATGTGATTAGATAATAGTCTCTTCCTTCCTTTGACATCTTACCTCAGTGTTTGCAGAGCTGCCTGCTGCTCTTTAAATCTGCAGTTGGGGCACCCTGAAAATGAGTAGGAGCCGAGAACACCTGTATGCCCAGATTTCAGAGCATGCTCATTCATTCTGCCAGGTTCCTTCACACTTCCCAGGTCTGTGTCCTGAATTCCTCTTGGCTGAATTAACTGAAATGGCCACAGGAGGGATGTTCTTCTGCAAGTGCTGCTGACACCCGTTTTCATTCTTCTTGACATCAGAGCAAATCTCCATTTCTGATGATGTTGCTGGTGATGGACTGCCACAGAGCAGGCTCTGATTTGCGAGCATCTTGACAGAATCCCCTTGAGAAATTCCTTGAGTGGAAATGAACTGTTTGTACCATGAATGAGTTTGTAAGAATTCCTTCCAAGCCTCAGGCTCCATCACTAAAGATGGACAAAGTGTGGGTGGCCCCTCTGGTGCTGGGTGATGCTACCATATCTTCAAAAGGCATTTGCACTCTATACGAAATATGTTCTGTGGGATTTTGTTTTGTTAGCATGATGATGAGGATGATGTAATATGATATAAACAAAAACAAAGCATTGATATTATTTTGAAATACTAATTGATGTATTTTTTATTCCTCTTATTTTATTGCTTTGAAATATTAAAACTAGATAGTGAGGCTGAGGTTCCTTGTTTTACAAGAACAGAAAAATATCTGCTATGAACTGAGAAATAAACATAAAATCCTAAGCCCTTCAATCAACCGCATAGACCTCTTGGCCAACAGGACCCCAGAGTAACCGTGAAAAAAACTGAGTTCTTGGCTGTGGCAGGATAGGAGGTTAGACACACTTCATTATATACCTGTCCTTGCTAACCACCATTAGATTCCTTCCCTAAGGGCTAAACATAAGCCATCTTTTTCAAAAGACCCCACCACTGACATCAGCAACTGCTTAATGCTATCCCTCCTTTTTCCCTGATAAGGGACAATCAACCACAGACATCTGATAAGAGAGTTTCAGTCTATGGCGAATGCACAATAAGAGTTTGTGTGTTCTCTGCTTCACCCTTTGATGTCAGTGTGCCAAAACCTCTACCCTGTGATCATGCTAACACTGCCATTTTTTGTACATGGGATCCATAAAAGGGTATGAAGCTCAGTTGCACATGTGCACGTTTCTTCTCTCATAAATATTTGAAGATTTTAAAAATAGCTTATTGAATGCTTATATTCAGCAACCTCAGTCAGCTTAAATTCCCTTTTCATTTGCCCCTCTCCTGAAGTGTCTGTTTTCAGCTTCTGACCAGAGGCTACACTTCCCAGCCTGTCAGAATGGCCACCCTGCAGGCTGCTTTATGAGAAATAAAGCTCTCCTTTCAAAATTTATGAACTTCATCATTCTTCAGTTGACAGAATAAAGGGTTAAATTTTTGGCTTTGAGTTCCAAATGAGGTGCATGAAATTCAAAGGCAAATCAGTAAATTTAAAAGCCTAAGTCTTTTGATTGATAAGCGTTATACTTTAATTTTTTTCAAAGAGAAAAGGCTGGAGAATTAGATTTTCCACCACAACCCTTGAGAGCACAGTGCTGGCATCCTTTCCCTGAAGGTCATGCACAGGCTGAGAAGAGGGAGAGCCAGCCCCTAACCCTTGCTGAAAGAATATACCATAAATCACACCTGCTAGAGTCATGGGCAGCAGGGACAGCAGGGCACAAAATGACCCTGAAAGCAGAGGAAGCGTGAAGGCTAGAAGATACTGCTGCCATCACCTGTTCATCCACTCAGCAAACATTTATATGACAGTGAACTGTGTGTCAAAACTGTTCTTGGGATACCACAGGGACTACAGATTCCAGCCATTGGGAGACTTTGGACATAAAATGAATTCAGCAATAACATAACAAAGATAGATTTTTGTCATATCTAAGTCCACAGACTGATGTGATTGGACATTTAAAGCCGTGGCAAACTGATTTGCAATTTTGAAAGCTGTTGTTAATCTTTCTGGGCAAGTTTTTATAAACAAAACCTGCCCAGAATTCTATAGACAAGAAAAAAAAAGCTAAGATAAGGTACTCTCATGCAGGGTTCCCCAGCTGTGGATCTGCACCAGCAGTGGCAGCATGGCTGTCACCTGGGAGCTTGTTTGAAGTGCCAGTTCTTAGCCCCTCCTCGGTCCCAGTGAATCAGAAACTCTGCGGGGAAGGCCCAATGATCTGTTAATATGAACTCCAGATGATTCTGTGCATGCTAAGGTTTGAGAACTGCTGCTGTGATAGATAGGGATCACTAACGAAATAAATTAATTTATCCAATAAGCATTTATTCTACCTGAGTCATGGGTTGGCACTGAGGATGTGAAGGCAAACAAGATGAGTTCCCAGCACTCAGGTGGATACTCACAGAGAGGAACATATACAATTACAATATCATGCAACCAGTGACATGAGGCATGTTCAGGTATGGTGTAAGCCCAGAGGAGCCGACTCTTGCCCACACGCCTCCTCGCAGTGGAGGGAAGAGACGGCTGCAAAAGTGAAGGCTGCTCTTCTTGGGATTCTAGGGTGGCAGCGACTGAGAAGAAGTTTCCTCTACCAAGGCCAGAGCTGCCCCTGGTTGCAGAACAAAGTTCCACACCAGGCTGTCTTCAGAGACAGCTGAGAAACATAAGCTGCTGGTTCCAGAGACTCTGTGTCACTGGATACATGTAAACACACACACATATACTTTCATACACCCACATATACATACACACATACATATGTGTGTGTATATATGTATATACACAGAAACACACATATATACATAATATATATTCAATTTATTTTTATATATAAATATTGTGTGTGTGTGTGTATTTAACAGGCTCCCCAAGTGATTCTTAGGCACCCAAAAGTTTGTTCTAAGAGATGAAGAACGGATCAGCCTATGAACTCTCCTCTCATTTTTTATTAGTGTTGCTTGTTGAACTATGAGGAAATAGAGGAAATATTTTGCTCAAATTATACAGTCTCCTGTGAAGCACACCTAGGTGGGTGATTTGTCTGAGAGCAATTGCTCATGGCATAGGCAACTTACCTTGTATTGTAGCTCAACTACTATGCTAATTATTGTAGCACTTATTTAGCAAACATTTATTGAATACTGACAGTTCACAATTGCCCACCTTTGCTTGCCTTGACCAATGGGAGTAACCAGACATGACCTTTGCTGTGACTGAACAGAAGCTTTAAATGCCATTGTATCGTATGGTACAGCTGACACTGATCCCTAGTACCATATCTTAGATAATGGCTTCCCCTCTGACCTAGATTCCTAGATTCCAGAATGAGAAGACACGTGGAGCCAAGTCTAACAGAGTCCAGCTGAACTGCAAACCTCATGTAATGTGACCGAGAAATAAATATTTATTATTGTAAGCTACTGAGATTTGGAGCTTGTTTACCTTGCAGCATAGTCTAGGGAAAGCTGACTAAAACACCTACTCTGCGTCTGGCATTATACTGCAGGGACAAAGATGAGTAATACTGTCTCCTCCCTCAGAACACTGGCTGTTCTTGAAGGGGATGAATCAATATCTATCCTATCCTATTCCATAATTCTATTCTATTCACGCATTCCTTAGATTGTCCCAGAAAGCACTTATTCTGGCTTTAATACATAGAATGTAAGTAATAAAACACAGTAAGGTACATTAGAAGCAGATGAGAAGGAAAAGAGAAAAAACAGAGGTCAAGGAATACGACTTGGGAAAAATGCATAATATATGCTTGTGGGTAGACTCAAATTTGATTGTAATCATGTAGAAGCCGATTCATAAAACAGACCTGATTAGTCTCACAGTTCACAGCGCCCATAACATTAAAAGCAAAGGAATTGCTCCAGAGACGCATGGCTATGCCTGATCATCATAATACATAAATTACTCTGAGAACGTATGGGATTTAAGCTGTTAAAATTCGCTTTTGGGGTTGTAATTTAAGATTTTCTTTTCCAAAATACTATATATATAGCCTCAACTTAATTCTGTTTTCATTTCAAAGAGAGAAGGAAAGAGATAAAAGTTTTGTTTTGTTTTGCTTTAGCTAGGAGAGGGAGAAGGCATGGTGTGATAAATCCATAAAGCACTTGTTGTGAGTATAGCCTTTCATTAACCTATCACACCGAATTATAAGTATTTCCTTACCTGCTTTTTTTCCCTTGGGAGTTATTCTAGGAGAGGATTGGCTTTAATTTATTTTTACTTCTAGCTTAGTGTTTAGAACAAAAGAGTTCAATAAAGATTGAATAGAATGAGTGACTAAACATTGGGTTTATTAATTTTCATTTTTGTGTAGTATTCCACTGTGTATACTATTATGTATCTATTATATGTCTGTTCTTGACATTTGAGTTGTTTCCAGTTTGGGGCAACTAAAAGCTGTACAACCATAGACATACTTAGACATGTACTCGCTTACACATAAAAGCACATAATCTCTAATGTGGAATAACTAGGTGATATGGTGTATACAGCTTCCAATTTACTAAATAACACTATTCTGTTGTTCAAAGAGGTAGTTTCTATTTTCCTTCCCACCAGCAGTGTCAGAGTATAAGAGTGTCTGATGTTTCACATTCACACAAACACAAACTCAAGTATTTTCAGATTTTTTATATATACCAATTTTAATGAGTATATTGTTGTATCTCCTTGTCGTTTTAATTTGCATTTCCCATATTACTAATGAGGTTGAGTTCACTCCCATGTTAATAATGGCTATTGGATTTCCTTCCATGTGAAGAACCAGTTCAATAATTTTGCATACTTAAAAATTTGTGTTGTGGTCAGTCGCAGTGGCTCACACTTGTAATCCCAGCACTTGGGAGGCTGAGGCAAACAGATCACTTGAGGTCAGGAGTTCAAGAACAGCCTAGCCAATATGGGGAAACCCCGTCTCTACTAAAAATACAAAAATTAGCCAGGCGTGGTGGCATGTGCCTGTAGTCCAGCTACTTTGGAGGCTGGAGAATCACCTCAACCCGGGAGATGGAGGTTGCAGTGAGCCGAGATCATGCCACTGCATTCCAGCCTGGGCGACAGAGCAAGACCCAGTCTCAAAAAAAAAAAAAAAATTGTGTTGTCTGTTTTTTTTCTTATTACAGGAGCTCTTTATGTATTCTGGATACTAATCCCTTGTCTATTATGTGTGCTACAAATATTTTCTACTCTGGTTTACTTTTTCACTCCTTTTATAATATTTCCAGGAAGAAATGTTGTATTGTCAAATTTAGTAGTCTTTTCCTTTATGATGAGCTATTTTTATATCTTATATAAGAAATTCCTCCTTCCCTCCTTCAAAATCATGAAGATATTTCTTACAGTCCCTTCTAAAAAGCTTTGTAATTTTGCTTTTCACATATAGATCTTTAATCCATCATAAATTGTTATAATTAGTATTTGGGAGAGGAGGTCTGGTAGGTTTCAAAACAGCCTACTTCGGTGAATCAGCCCAGGGTTGCCCCAGTATTGCTGCATCAGAGCTACACACACAGTTCATGGCAGTAGTGAGCGTGGAGGTTGGTGACTGAGCTGTTATCTTCAGAGTGACTAAGAGGGCAAAAGATACCTACCCCACCACCATTGCCTTCAGATGCTGTAGACCAGAGGCAGTACCACCGTGGGAACACAGGCAGGCAAGGGAGGACCCCCGCCACACCCCATCCCCCAGCCCAATCCCAAGCCCAAGGGTGAGCAGTGGAGTGTAAGCAGTTCAGAGCTGTTGGAGGCTAAATAGTGATTTCCTGAAGAAGTCCACATCGTAATCCCCAGAGTCTGTGACTATGTGATTTTATAAGGAAGAGAGACTTTGTGGATATGACTACATTAAAGATGTTCAAATGGGAGGATTATCTTAATATATCCCAGTGGGCCCAATGTAATCACAAAGCTAAAAATCCAGGCAGTGTTTACTACCAACAGCCTGATGACTTTAGAAGCACAAACCCAAGTACTGAGCTTTCAGATGCAAAAGTGATTTCCGGATGTTTGATTGTGGGAGGATTTACAAGGGAGCAAGCTGAAGTCCAGCCCTGAAAAGGACAGGGCATTTGTTGTCTCAGACAGCCCCACATAAATTGGAGTGTCAGGGTGAATCTGGTTACTTTTATTCATGTAATTAAAAAATCTATTTGGAATATTCTTGATTTGCTGTAAACAGAGTTTTTAAGAAATGGTACCTTTCTTTCACAGATGCAAAACAAATGCACACGAGACCGAGATGTGTATGGAATAAAGTAGAATTAATCTGCAGCCGACCCACTGTGGCCACTTTTATCACCTGTCCAATCAAAGGGACCAAGTCAGAACCCCAAGGGACCATGGTGGTCAAGAACCCTTTTTCCAGGGCCTTCTAATTTTTTTTTCCAACCTGCCCTCAGTAATTTTAAAGGAATCTAAGCCACTGTAATCCCCAGCCTCTTAAGAGAATTTATAGAGGCAAGTAAAACCTAATCCATTTTGGCATAAAGCTAGAATTGCTTTGGTGTTGAAATATGTGCAGACATGAAGAGCTTCCTTAAGATCAACAGAGCTCTTCTCTTTCTTCCTGTAGAATACCCTGCAATGCCCAGAAATTTATATAAGGGTTTCATACACCTGCACATCATGGTATTAGAGGAGGTAAATGATGGAAAGACTTCACAGAGCATCTGGTCCCTGTGTTTGCCAAAAGAATATGGTTTCTTACAACATACTCTCTGGAGATCTATTCTAGCTGCAAGCTTCTAACCATCCACCTAAATGACTCTATAATAATCTAAAGAGACATTTTCCTTGACATTGAGTATGTACTTTCTCCTCCAAATTTTAACCTCATCTTCCAGAAGGATTCTTTTTTGTAGACTTAATTAACTAATTTTCTTTCTTGATTTCAGAATCCCTTAAGGACTGAATGCAAATAACAAGAGATTTTTTAAAGAATAAGGAGCTTAAATAATGTATTTTTGAATCATAACAGATTTTTTTCTGAGTTTGAGTCTACATTCTGTGCTAGTATCTTTGTTTATTACTGTCTAGCTCTTACTAGTTTTTCTCTTCATAAATCCCAAAATTATCTCATATTTTGAGTATGAGAACAAAAATGCTAATATGAGTGTTTTTTTTTTTTATTATACTTTAAGTTCTAGGGTACATGTGCACAATGTGCAGGTTTTTTACATATGCATACATGTGCCATGTTGGTGTGCTGCACCCATTAACTCGTCATTTACATTAGGTATATCTCCTAATGCTACCCTTCCCCCGCAACCCCCGCAATAGGACCCGGTGTGTGATGTTCCCCTTCCTATGCCCAAGTGATCTCATTGTTCAATTCCTACCTATGAGTGAGAACATGCGGTGTTTGGTTTTCTGTTCTTGTGATAGTTTGCTGAGAATGATGGTTTCCAGCTGCATCCATGTCCCTACAAAGGATACGAACTCATCCTATTTTATGGCTGCATAGTATTCCATGGTGTATATGTGCCACATTTTCTTAATCCAGTCTGTCACTGATGGACATTTGGGTTAATTCCAAGTCTTTGCTATTGTTAATAGTGCCACAATAAATGTACGTGTGCATGTGTCTTTATAGCAGCATGACTGATAATCCTTTGGGTATATCCCCAGTATTGGGATGGCTGAGTCAAATGGTATTTCTAGTTCTAGATCCTTGAGGAATTGCCACACTGTTTTCCACAATGTTTGAACTAGTTTACAGTCCCACCAACAGTGTAAAAGTGCTCCTATTTCTCCACATTCTCTCCAGCACCTATTGTTTCCTGATTTTTTAGTGATTGCCATTCTAACTGGTGTGAGATGGTATCTCATTGTGGTTTTGATTTGCATTTCTCTGATGGCCAGTGATGATGAGCATTTTTTCAGGTGTCTGTTGGCTGCATAAATGTCTTCTTTTGAGAACTGTCTGTTCATATCCTTTCCCACTTTTTGATGGGGCTGTTTGTTTTTTTCTTGTAAATTTGATTGAGTTCTTTATAGGTTCTGGATATTAGCCCTTTGTCAGATGAGTAGATTGCAAAAATTTTCTCCCATTCTGTAGGTTGTCTGTTCACTCTGATGGTAGTTTCTTTTGCTGTGCAGAAGCTCTTTAGTTTAATTAGATCCCATTCGTCAATTTTGGCTTTTGTTGCCATTGCTTTTAGTGTTTTAGACATGAAGTCCTTGCCCATGCCTATGTCCTGAATGGTATTATCTAGGTTTTCTTCTAGGGTTTTTATGGTTTTAGGTCTAACATTTAAGTCTCTAATCCATCTTGAATTAATTTTCGTATAAGGAGTAAGGAAAGGATCCAGTTTCAGCTTTCTACTTATGGCTAGCCAATTTTCCCAGCACCATTTATTAAATAGGGAATCCTTTCTCCATGTCTTGTTTTTGTCAGGTTTGTCAAAGATCAGATGGCTGTAGATGTGTGGTATTATTTCTGAGGGCTCTGTTCTGTTCCAACAGTCTCTATCTCTGTTTTGGTACCAGTACCATGCTGTTTTGGTTACTGTAGCCTTGTAGTATAGTTTGAAGTTAGGTAGCATGATGCCTCCAGCTTTGTTCTTTTGGCTTAGGATTGTCTTGGCAATGCGGGGTCTTTTTTGGTTCCATATGAACTTTAAAGCAGTTTTTTCCAATTCTGTGAAGAAAGTCATTGGTAGCTTGATGGGGATGGCATTGAATCTATAAATTACCTTGGGCAGTATGGCCATTTTCACAATATTGATTCTTCCTATCCATGAGCATAGTATGTTCTTCCATTTCTTTGTGTCCTCTTTTATTTCATTGAGCAGTGGTTTGTAGTTCTCCTTGAAGAGGTCCTTTACATCCCTTGTAAGTTGGATTCCTAGGTATTTTATTCTCTTTGAAGCTATTGTAAATGGGAGTTCATTCATGATTTGGCTCTCTGTTTGTCTGTTATTGGTGTATAAGAATGCTTGTGATTTTTGCACATTGATTTTGTATCCTGAGACTTTGCTGAAGTTGTTTATAGGCTTAAGGAGATTTTGGGCTGAGACGATGGGGTTTTCTAAATATACAATCATGTCATCTGCAAACAGTGACAATTTGACTTCTTCTTTTCCTAACTAAATACTCTTGATTTCTTTCTCTTGCCTGATTGCCCTAGCCAGAACTTCCAACACTAAGTTGAATAGGAGTGGTGAGAGAGGGCATCCCTGTCTTGTGCCAGTTTTCACAGGGAATGCTTCCAGTTTTTGCCCAGTCAGTATGATATTGGCTGTGGGTTTGTCATAAATAGCTCTTATGATTTTGAGATACGTTCCATCAATACCGAATTTATTGAGAGTTTTTAGCATGAAGGGCTGTTGAATTTTGTCAAAGGCCTTTTCTGCATCTATTGAGATAATCATGTGGTTTTTGTCTTTGGTTCTGTTTATATGCTCGATTACATTTATTGATTTGTGTATGTTGAACCAGCCTTGCATCCCAGGGATGAGGCCCACTTGATTATGGTGAATAAGCTTTTTGATGTGCTGCTGGATTTGGTTTGCCAGTAAATATGAGTGTTTTAAACTTAGAAATTTTAAAATAGTTTTAGAGTTAAAATAAGACAAATAACTATGCCAGTTTAGAAAATTCAAATAATAAATGAGATGACTGACTAAAAAGAAGTGAGCAGTGTAATCTCTGAGATTATATCCTGCAAAAGGTATTTCTTTGATGTGGATGTGTTCAACCACAATGAGTTCTTTCATTATATTGCCTAGTTAGAATTAAATCCTCAAAAATTGTGGGGGAAAAGGGAAAATGTAGAAAATATTTTGAAGTTGTATCTTACTTTTTATATTAGGATCTCAAATTGTGGCCTAAGAGAGCAGTGTCTCTTGTCTCCTCCCTGTAATAGAGCTGGAGGGGAGTGGGTGGGGTGAGGACATGAGTTTTAATGACTACAGGATCATCTCAATAGATGCAGAAAAAGCTTTTGATAAAATCCAACATCCCTTCATGGCGAAAACCCTCAGCAAACTAGGTATTAAAGGAACATACAGTTTAGAATTTATTCTCTGACCCAATAGCTACTGTTTCCCTCTTCCATTAGAGTCCATTTCAATGGACTGCATGAATTTTCCTTAGTTACAGTTTAATTTGTAGATTCTTAAGGAGAGTGAAGATACCTCAGAAAAGAATACCTCTATGACTTAAATATAAGAAGAGATTAGAAGAAAGGAAACATGTAAAAAGATTTTGTAAACTCAGGCTTAATTCTGAAGTGTGTATCTTGCCATTTTGTTTACTATTTCGTAAGACTAGAGATAAGGAGTCTATCAATGTTCTGATCAATAACTGACTCCACTGGGAATTTTCTTGCTTTTTGTAAAATCTGTAGAGGATTGAACACTGACTTGCAATGAAAATACACAGCTAAATAATTATTGTCACATTATTATAAAACAACCTTTATTCATATAGCTGAGTTTTCATTCTACCTGATGTATTTTTTAATCCTCCATAAATATTTTATTTGACTTATTTTTTTAAACATATGCATTACCTCGTATATTTATCATTTTTTTGTTGTGAGAACAATTAAAATAGTAATTTTCAAGAATATAATACACTGTTATTAACTATAGTCATTGTGTTGTACAGCAGATCTCTTAAATGTATTTTCTTCTCTCTAACTGATATTTGACCAATTTTCTGGTAAACGCCATACTACTGTCTGCTTCTATGAATATGACTTTTTAGATTCCACATATAAGTGAGATCATGCAATATTTGTCTTTTTGTTCCTGGCTTATTTCAGCTAGGACAATGGTCCATCAATGTTGTTGCAACAAAGAAGGATGTCCTTCTTTTTTAAGGCTAAAAAGTATTCCATGGCATACATACACTACATTAAAAAAATTTATTTCTCCATTGATGGACATTTAACTTGCTTCCATATGTTGGCCATAGTGAATAGTGCTGAAATAAACATGTGAATGTAGGTATCTCATCAACAAATTGATTTCATATGCTGATATGGTTTGGCTGTGTCCCCACTGAAATCTCATCTTGAATTGTAATCCCCATAATCCTCACTTGTCAAGGGAGAGACCAGGTAGAGGTAATTGAATCATGGGGTGGTTTCCCCCATGCTGTTCTCGTGATAATGAGTGAGTTCTCATGAGGTCTGATAGCTTTATAAGTGGTTGGCAAGTTCCTTCTTCAGTTATTCTCTCTCCTGCCACCTTGTGAAGAAGGTGCCTGCCTCCCCTTCGCCTTCTGCTATGATTGTAAGTTTCCTGAAGCCTCCCCAGCCATACAGAACTGTGAATCAACTAAACCTCTTTCCTTTACAGATTACCCAGTCTGAGGAAGTTCTTTATAGTAGTGTGAGAACAGATTAATACATATCCTTTGGATAAATACCCAGAAGTGGGATTGCTGGAGCATATAGGAGTTCTACTGTTAATTTTCTGAGGAACCTCCATACTGTTTTCCATAATGGCTATCCTACCAAGAGTGTTCAAGGGTTTTCTTTCTCCATATCCTGCCCACAACTTGCTATCTTTCGTCTTTTTGATAGTAGTAATTCTAAAAGGTGTGAGATAATATCTCATTGTGGTTTTAATTTGCATATAGTAATGTTGAGTATTTTTTCATATATTTGTTGGCCATTTGTATGTTTTCTTTTGATAAATGTCTCTTTAAGTCCTTTGCCCATTTTAAAACCAGGTTATTTGTTCTCTTGCTATTGAGTTGTTTGAGTTCCTTATATATTTTGGATATTTACCCCTTATTAGATGTATGGTTTGCAAGTATTTATCTCATTCAGTATCTTTATTTTGTTGATTACTTTATTTGCTCTACAAAAGCTTAGTTTAATACAATCCCGTTTGTCTATTTTCACTTTTCTTACCTATGTTTGGGAGGTCATATCAAAAAAAATATTGCCCAAGCCAATGCCATAGAGATTGGTAGGTCTTATGTTTAGGAATGTAATCCATTTTGAGGTAATTTTTGTGCACGGTAAGAGACAAAGCTCTAATTATATTCTTTTGCATGTGAATATCCAGTTTTCCCAGCACAAATTTATGAAGTAACTGTCCTTTTCCCCATTGTGTGTTGTTGGCACCTTTGTCAAAAGTCAATTGACCATAAATTTGTGGATTTATTTCTGGGCTCTGTATTCTCTTCCATTGGCCTATGTGTTTGTTTATATGCCAGTATCATGCTGTTTGGGTTCTCTAGCTTTGCAGTATATATCAAATCAGGTAGTATAATGCTTCCTGCTTTGTTCTTTTTGCTAAAGATCACTTTGGCTATTCAGAGTCTTTTGTGGTTTAACCTTCCATAAATATTTTATTGACAATGGTTATCAAGCTTCTATAATACTTGTTAAATGTTTCCTACTTAAGTCCTGTCATTTCACCAGTATAAAAATTATTCCATAAATTCTAAGATATTTTCTCAGTATGCTTGGTTTGCTGTTAAAGATCTCACTTGACACTGCTCTGTTTTTCTAGCTGAGTGGCGTTTTTAGTAGGCTAATTGATGACTAGAAAGACAATGAAGGTGCAGAGAAAATAGAAAATAGTCTACAATATGAAACAGGAACTGTTTATCTTTCTTGTTAGGTACCTGATTTTGATTCTGTCATTATCCCCTATAAGCTTTTGTTCCTCCACTGCACAATGGTGATGATAGCATTCTGCAGATCCTTGCTAAGTTAGCATGTATGAGGGAAATAGCCAACTCTCAGCTTTTTATTTATTAGACTTTTGTTTGTTTGTTTTCATTGGGAATCTTTAGAGAAGAACCTTATTCCCAGCCTCCCCATATATCAGATTTTCTATCTTTTTGTTGTATGGGAAAGGCCCACCACTGCAACGTTGCACTTTACAAGAAATTTACAATTCGCTTTCTTACTTGAGTAAGGATGGCTAGTTTGTCTTGCCATGGCATTTTTTTCCTCAGTTGTGTAACCACAGTTACTGGTGCCACGTTTAGATCTGTTTGGTGTTAATAAGCTTGTGAGTCATGGATTTCAAAAGCCACTGGCCACTTGTCATGTCTGTCAGAGAGTTTACTTGATTCCTCTGGGCCAGGGTTTTCCTCGTCTTCTTTATCTCTTGTCAAGTAAAATAGCAAACAAAAGAGCAAGATACAAATTTCAAATCCTGCAGCCTGGTCCTTAAACCAGAGCTTATCATGGAGTTGAGTCTCCAGACCTACAGGCAGGGCAGGATCTCCCTGACCACCCCACCCCTACGCCCATTCTCTCTCCCTTCCTTACACATCCGGGTTCCAGACAAGCACTCCTGAAGCTAGGTTGTGACTTGAGTGAGATGTATTTCGGTCTGAGGAGAAAGAGAACTGTCAGATTTATCCCGTGGGTGTTCTGGTTCTCTCTGGCCTGGTATGTTTACTATGGAAATTGCTAGGTTAGTATTTCTGTGTTATTTTCGAAATACTTACGTTTGAGTGGTGAGAAGATGTAGCTGATCTTAATACTGGAAACAAATGATAGGATATGTGGGAAATTTCCCTTTTTTCTACTGTGTGTAACTAGTTTTCTGAATTCTTTTCATGTTGCTCATGGCAATATTTCTATTTTATGCATCTTCTACTCTTAAAAGCAAATGTGCTGTCGTGAAAATGTGGAGAATTAACTTGTGTTCTAGAGCCGCTATTGTTTTATTCTATTCCTTAAGTAAACAGAAAGCTTTTGTTGTTTGCATCGCCATCGCTATGACCCAGAGGACTGAGTAAATTGTGTACACACTAAAATGTAGGAACCCAGCTTGTGCTTGGAATAGCTGACTGAATTCAAATGGACACAGAGATGAGTAAGATCATGAATACCGAGTAGCCACTGTTAAACCGTGTCTTTTATTTTCTGCATTCTGATGTTTTGACATCTGGGGCTTGCTGACCCTGGAGAGACTGCCCCTGCCACAGTGAACAAAGCCCTAGAAATAGTACATAACTGCCCACAAGGGTATGCTTTTTTCTTTTTCTTTTTCTTTTTTTTTTTTTTGAGACAGGATCTCGCTCTGTCACCATGCTGGAGTGCAGTGGCACCATCATAGCCCACTGCAGTCCAGAACTCTTGGGCTCAAGTGATCCACCTGCCTCAGCCTCCAGGTAGCTGGGACTAATAACACACACTACCATGCCCAGCTAATTTTTTAAAATGTTTATAGACATGGGGTCCCACCCTGTTGTCCGGGCTGGTCTTGAACTAGGCTCAAGCAATCCTCCCTCCTCAGCCTCCCACAGTGTTGGGATTATAGGCGAGAACCACCTCGGCGGTCAAGAGTGTGCTTTACAAATGCCAACCAATCAATCCAAAGCCACACTCCCAACTACTTCCTTTAGCTAACACTCCACGCCACTATTCCACCTGCCCTAATTCCCCTAGGGCCAGCCAGATGCCAGACAACTGGGGAATGCCTCTATGGCCCAGAGCCACTGAAAGCATTCAAACTAGCCAATCTTAAGCCCGTTTACCTGCCTATCCTGTTCCTTCCCATGGAAACCACCATAAAGGCTCTAACCCACAGTTCCTCTCTTTCCCCCTTCACTGCTGACTGACCCTGGTGCTTCCCTGGGTGGCTCCCTATAGCATGGTGTGCTCTCTCCTCTTGGAACCGTGAGTAATAAGCTATCTTTTCGAAAGCAGTCATCTGCTGATCTGTTGACCTTATCATACCTTGAATTTTTTAATTAATACTCTACATTTAGAAGTACCCATAGATTATCCATGTACTTGATGATAACACGTTATTGTGCCTCTAAGATGCTACTAGATGATTCTGTAGTATTAATCTTTATATATAATGTAAAAGTTTAGCTTATATACTTATAAACAATATATTTTTCGAATCCCTCAATGACTTGAAGAAAGTGGGCCCACAATAAAATATTTGATTGAATGGATTTATTGTGAAAGTTCTGGGAAACTTAGTAAAACAAATACATCTTGTTTTTCCCTTCTTTTCTGCCAGTTTTGGGCCTTTATTATTATTCACCTCTGCTCAGCAATACTAGAATTACAGGTATTAAGTAGCTGATAACTCAATCTGCATTTTTATTTTGATTTCATTTGTGCACGAGATAAAAGCCATTCCTGACTGTGCAACGTTTAAAAGCTTTACAAGGAAGAAATGGATTGGGTAAGCTGAAAGTATTTCCATGAAACCTTTCTAATTAAGGTTTATAAGGAAAAAAGAATGTGAGATAACTCTAACCTACTTTTTTCTCTTCTCCTCCGCAAACACTCATAATAGAATAATGACAGGCTTCAGGATAAGAAACTGGAACATAAGAGGGGCCTAAGTTTTATTTTTTACTTCAGAACTTAAACATTAATACAGTCTAAGTTTAAAACAATAAATTTTATATCAACGGTACTAAATAGAAATAACACTTTAATTAGAAATGAAAGAAAATGAATCAAATCCGCTATGATCAGAGGTCAACTGCTGGGCTTTACATGACCTGAGTTACAGACAGAAAGATCCCCAGGCATCTTTCCATGCCTACTTCCTTATGGTCATTCCTGCCTCCAGTCCCACCTGGAGGTGCAGGAGAGGGGAGCTCTCTTTAGCACAGCTGCCTTGCTGTTAACCATCATGTGTGTCAATTGCACAGAAAATGTCTAAAAAATGTTGTACTAAATGTACTAAAAATGTACCAAAATTGACCCCTAGGAGTCTAGGCAATGAAAATTGAAAGAACAGTCAGATGCAATTATAGCAAATTATTATAATTTTATGTTGCCTAGGCATCTATTTTGAAGGCAGGCTTAGCTTTCTTGTGCCAGAGGCAGGGCTCAGTACCCTTGACACAGTTTCCAGTTCTATACCCACCCAGATGGCTCAATCCAGTGGCCAAAGATAAGAACTTAGAGGCATCTCTCTGGGCTAGCTAGCACACTGGGCTTGCTGCTTTCCTTTCAACGAACCATTTAGGCACTGATGTGGTTTGGGTGTGTCCCCACACAAATCTCATTTTGAATTATAGCTTCCATAATTCCCACATGTTATGGGAGGCACCTGGTGGGAAATAACTGAATGATGGGGGTGATTTCCTCCATATTGTTCTCATTGTGGTGAGTAAGTCTCATGAGAGCTGATGGTTTTATAAAGGGAAACCCCTTTCACTTGGTTCTCTTTTCGCACTTGTCTGCCACCATGTAAGACATGCCTTTCACCTTCTGCCATGATTGTGAAGGTGCATGGAATTGTGCACCTTCCCCGGCCGCATGGAATTGTGAGTCCATTAAATCTCTTTTTCTTTATAAATTACCCAGTCTTGATATGTCTTTATCAGCAGTGTGAAAACTGACTAATACAGGCATTTACGCATGAACTTAAAGTGATTCTTCTGTATTCTCTTCTATATACTAGTAGTTACCTCTCTCTCTCTATCTCCCTCTCTCCCTCCCTCTTTTTATTTCTTTCTCTGCCTAGCTCCTCATTCCTGCCTCACATGACTGAGAAGGAAGGAGTGCCCTCCCAACTCATTGTGTCCTCCCTGCCCAGGATCTATAAGTGAGCAGCCTTTGAATGTGTTTCCTATTGTGGTGGTATATTGAATTTGCACCTTCCATCTGAAGAACTACGGGCTGCCCTAGGCCAGGTTTTCCCGGGGTCCCTGGCCCTGGAGGGAACAGAAAGTCAAGCTTCCAGCCACAGAGCACTGGTCAAGTAGGCATAAACTTGGACGTAGGTCAGATAAGAACCACAAGCGTGTCTGCCAGTATAAACAAGTTTCTCATGTGAAGGACCCTCTGGTTGCAAGTTGGGCAATGTGGCATTAGGCCTTCTGCCAGGTAAATGAAGTATCCCATGAAAGGCACACTGTGAACATCCAAGAGGGCTAGAGCTACCCTTCATTTCCTATTAAACTGGGGTTGCTACCTGCCATGGTACTAGAACCCATTATGCTGGGGTCTCTCAAAACAACTATTTTAAAATAGGCAAAGATTTTAAAATTTGTTAGTGCTTTTAAGATATAAGGACATTTAAAATTACCGTGTGAAACTATAAATCTATACCACCTTCTGAAGGCAATTTGATAGTATAGCAAAGGCTCTCTTAACTGACTACCACTAAGCAACTTGCCAGATCAGCCAACCCTCTGTCTTCCCACTGGGGAATATACTGACAGATGCCTACTTCTTATAAAGTACCCAGGAGGCCATTCCCTGGTCTGTCTAAACATTCTCACTCCCACCTGTTGAATTGTGCACTCTACATGAGTCAGTTGTACTCATTCCAAAAATGTGTTAATTAGGATGTTATTGGTGACTCATTATTTAATTAAATATTATATAAACCTCTATTAAATATGAGGATGAATAAAAAGACAACTTTTTTTTTCTTTAAAAACAGAACTAAATGCTTTGGAAAGACTAAATAAAAGTTAGTTACTAAACTGCATTGTTGAATAATATTCCATAGATTAGACATATACAGCAATATGTTATCTATGCACCTGTTGATAACTGGGTCATTTCCAGTTTTTAGTTATTAGAAATAGAGCTGCTATAAAACATGTGTGTACAAGTCTTTGTGTGGATATATGTATATTCTTTCTTTATTTTCAGTCTACCTATTATGAGAAGCTGAACCATGTTAACTCTAAATAGACTATGAAAGGCTAGGCATGAAAATTGTAACCCCTAGAGCAACCACTAAAAGAAAAACTAGTCAAAGAGGTATAGTTAAAGATCCAACAGATAAAATGAAATACCAAAAAACATTTAAATTGTCATAAAAGAAGACAGGGAAGGGAGAATAGGGAACCACAACAAAACAACAATTAAAAAAAAAACTGGCCAGGTGCAGTGGCTCATAACTCTAATCCCAGGACTTTGGGAAGTTAAAGCGGGAGGACTGCCTGAGGCCAGGAGTTTGAGATCAGCCTAAGCAACACAGCAAGACTCCATCTCTAAAAAAAATGTTTTTTAGTTTTCCAGATTTGGTGGTATGCTCTACAGCCCTAGCTACTCAGGAGGCTGGAGCAGGGTAATCACTTGGGCCCAGGAGTTCGAGGTTACAGTGAACTATAATCACAACACCGCACTCTAGCCTGGGTGACAGAACAAGACCCTGTCTCTAAAAACAAAAGTGAAAACAACAACAACAACAAAACAGAGGAGACAAACAGAAAACAAATAATAATAGACTGAAATCCAATCATGTCAATAATTACATTAAATATTAGTGATCTAAAACACTATAATTAAAATGCAGAGACTGTTAACATAGAAGCAAGACTATTATATGCTGCTCCCAAGAGAAGCACTTTAAATAGAAAGACACTGCTGCATTGAAAATAGATAAATGAAAAAGGATATACCATACATACAGTAAGCATAAGAAAGCTGGTGTGGTTATATTCATACCAGATAAAATAAACTTCCAGCCACAGAATATTAGAAGTGATAAGGGATACTTTGTTATGAGAAAAAAGAACAATTGATCAGGTAGACATTATTATAAATGTGCATAAACCTAAGAACAGAGTTTCAAAATACATCAGGCAAAAATGGACAGAATGAAAATAAAAAATAGACTATTTTACACTCAGAGTATTATATTTAAGACTCTTTTCTTACCAATTAATACAACAGCTAGACTTTTAAAAATCAGTAGACTTAGAAGATTTTAACGTTATCAACCCCCATGATCTAATTGAAATTCATAGGACACCATTTATAGAACTGAAAAACACACTTCTTTTCAAGTGAAAAGAAGTACATTTTTCAAGACTGACCATATGTTGGGCCATAAAACAAGTTTAAATGAATTTAAATGTATTAAAATCATACAAAGCACACTGTGTGAAACAAATCAGAAGTAAATCAGTGGGAATAATCTATTTCAGAGGAAATCACAAATATTTGGAAATTAAACAGCACACATAAATTATTTATGGATCAAAAAAGACATACGAGGGAAATTAGAGACTATTTTAAATTGAATGAGCTAAAGCAACGCATAGAGGGAAACATAGGTTTTTTGTGGTGGTTGTTGTCTCTTCTCTTGAGACAGGGTCTCACTCTGTTGCCCAGACTGGAGTGTGGTGGCGTGATCAAGCTTATTGCATCCTTGACTTCCTGGGTTCCAACAATCCTCTTGCCTCAGCCTCCCAAGTAGCTGGAACTACAGGCACGTGCCACCATGCCTGGATAATTTTTTATTTTATTTTATTTTTTGTAGAGACGGAATCTCACTATGCTGTCCAGGCTGGTCTGGAACTCCCGGGTTCAAGTAATCCTCACACCTTGGCCTTCCAAAGTGGTGGAATTACCAGCATCAGCCACCATACTCAGCTGAAAAATAGTTTTAAGTGCCTATATTCAGAAAGAAAAAAAATCTAAAATCAGTGACCTTACATTCCACTTTGAGAAGTTACAGAAAGAAGAGTAAATTAAATATTGTAGATGAAAGGAAGGAAATAATAAAGACAGGAGAGCATAACTTTTTTTAAAAAAAGTAGAAAACAGGCAATAGAGAAAAGTAACAAAAGCAAGTGCTAGTTCTTTGAAAAGATTAACTTCAGTAAACTCTTAGCTGGACTGATCAAGTGAAAAGAGAAAGAACACCTCATCACCAATATCAGAAATAAAAACCAAGTTATCACTACATGGTCTACAGACATTATAAGATAATAAATGAAGGGCCCCAAACCAGTTCCTAAAATCTTATTTTGCCTTTGGGAACTCATAAATAGACAGAAATCTAGTAATATTCAGTAGAGCAAATAGGGATTACTCCATAAATCTTTTGCTAAATCACAAGCAAAGTGATTATTCTATGCGCCTAAACTTTAAGCCATGAAATTCAATTATAAAGATGTTTGAACCAAAATATTGAGGTATTAGAGTAGAAAAAAATCTTTACTTTTTTATTTTTTAGGTGAGAAAATCATGAAGCAAGAAAATAAAAATCTTTTTCTTCTTCTTTTTTTTTTTTTTTTTTTTTTTTTTTTTTTTTTTTTTTTTTTTTGAGACGGAGTCTCGCTCTGTCCCCCAGGCTGGAGTGCAGTGGTGCGATCTCCACTCACTGCAAGCTCCGCCTCCCGGGTTCATGCCATTCTCCCGCCTCAGCCTCCCAAGTAACTGGGACTACAGGTACCCACCACCACGTCTGGCTAATTTTTTGTATTTTTATAGATCCGGGTTTCACCGTGTTAGCCAGGATGGTCTCGATTTCCTGACCTCGTGATCCGCCCACCTCAGCCTCCCAAAGTGCTGGGATTACAGGCGTGAGCCACCGCGCCCGGCGTTTTTCTTCTTTTTAAGTTTATGTAGTCTATGGAAAGCCATTAAGACATAGGTTACCTTCTGCACTATGGTTCACTATAAAGTTCAAAAGGAGTTCACAGGAGAACTGTGCTACATGTGCACGTTAAGCACATTCTGTAACAAGACCTTAATTGCATGAAGGGATTATAACGTTCCAAGCAAAACTTCCCTAGATATATAAGTGTGAAGTTTCATGCAAAGGTAAAAAATCCTGGAAAAAAATCAATCAAATAATACTATAAATCTATATGCAGTTAGTATTAAGTGAAGAAAAATTTCGGAGTACTAGACTTATAACCATTGCTTTGACTTGTGCTATACTGTATACCGTCAGTGTACTGCTAAGAAAGATATATGACCATATTCATGAAAAAACACAAATCTATACCTAATAGTTGTCTAATAGGTATGGTTGTCTAAAACACATTCATGAAAAAACACAAAAATAGTTGTCTAACAGGGGAAGGTAGCAAAAATTATTATTCTTATTTATGGCCTTATTTCTATGATAGTTCAAATTTCATAAAACAAAGTATAATAATAATAATTCTTTAGATCTTTATTCTGGTTTTGCTTTAGCTTTGTGGGAGCTTGGTTCTTATTGCAAAGTTGCTATATTGGCTTCCTATAATCATCGTAAACAGGAACTGTTTAATACATATTACACCCTCAAAGAAAAAAATATTTGATAGGTGAATTTGGACATAATTTAGCATAGCTAAGTGAGCAACTACAAAATTATTATTTTTTTGCTCTCAAAGAATGAGAATTTAAATGAAATAGATATTTAAACTATACTTTATATTTCATTAATATACAAATTAAATATTAAATACATGGAATATATTTAAAATAGATAGCTCTGTTAAAAAGGGATACTAGAGGAATTTCCATGTTTCAGGAATAATAGGAAAGGTCATAGTGGAGGCTGAAGCCATGGGGCCCATAGAAAAGAGTGAGTAGATGCAGAAAATGGATTCAGATGTTCCAAGGCCCACACAGAAATGGCTGGTGAACATAACAGTATTGTTGCAAAAGACAAGAATAAAGCTGAGTGCCAGATTGTTCTCTTAACAGTTAAAAACCTGAATTAACCTTATTGGAAAATTCAGAATACAACCATAATGTGCCACTCTCCTGTGATCTTGGAAGAAAAGAGAGGCAGCTATGAGAATACCTTAGCTAAGATGATATGTGAGCAGGACACTATAACTAATTCCACTTATATGGATAAAGCCTATAAGCCTCTAATTGAGAGGCTTGGTTTGTCTCTGTTCGACCTGGACGTTCTTAGTAAGGCAACTGAAAAACCACACAAAATAAGGAGTTTGCATGGGAGAAAAGCTCCAGCACAAAGAAAGATTTCAGACAAAAGTGATAAATGCATGAGAAAATGCTTAATTAGGAGAGGTAGCCAGCTCATATAACAAATAGAAGAATTCATACCAAAGGAGATAGAATGATAACATTTATTCTATAAGGCTTATAAAAATATATGCTGGAGCTGCTCATAGAGATTTTTGAAAAGCTCATAGAATTCTTCCAATAAGAAGAAAAGGTTATGTAGCAAGAGCAAGCAGATATACTTTTAAAAACTGGAAATCTTAAAATTGTTTGTTTTTGACAGAGACTTGCTCTGTCGCCCAGGCTGGAGTGCAGTGGTGTGATCTCGGCTTGCTGCAACCTCCGTCTCCTGGGTCCAAGCAATTCTTCTGCCTCAGCCTCCTAAGTAGCTGGGATTACAGGCATCTGCCACCATGCTTGGCTAATTTTTGTATTTTTAGTAGAGATGAGATTTCACCATGTTGGCCAGGCTGGTCTCACATTCCTGACCTCAGGTGATCCACCATCCTTGGCCTCCCAAAGTGCTGGGCTTACAAGCATAAGCTACTGCGCCTGGCCAAAAATGTTAGTAATTTTTTTAAAAAGATAAGATATAGAATGAACAGTGGATTGAAGAGACAACTACCTAACAAAAAAACAGAATAGAAGAATATAGCACTGACAAGTTAAGAGATAGAAAATAGAATATAAACTAAGACATGTGACGGGAGATTGAAAAGTTTAATATTTAATAGAAAACCCAGAAAACTATAAAAGTGAAAACGGCAAAAGGAAATATCTGAAGAGCTAAAGGCTGAGGGTTATCTATAAGTGAAAAAGGATATAAGTTGTTAGATTATAAGGAGTCACTGATTACAGGACATAAGAAAAAAAGAAGGAGAAATCATGGTCAGTAAGAAAGTAAAGGTAAAATAGTAAAATGAGTCCAAACATTTTAGTAATTAAAACTAATGCAAGTGGGCCAAACTCATTAAAATTAAAAGACTCTTCAATTGATAAATAAAATCCAGCTTTATGAGGCAAAAAGACACTGTCTTAGTCATTTTTATGCTCCTGTTACAGAATACCTGAGACTATGTAATGTACAGTGAGAAGAAATGTATTGGCTCACTTTCTGGAGGCTGAGAAGTCCAATATCAATATTCCAGTGTCTGGCGAGGGCCTTCTTAGATGGCAAGAGAGAACAAGAGAGGGCTGAATTCATCTTCTTATAATGACACCAATCCCACCCTTGAGGGTAGAACCCTCATGGCCTCATCCCCTTTTAAAGGTCTCACCTCTTAAGACTGTTACAATGGCAATGACATTTCAACACGAGTTTGGCAAGGGACAGACGTTCAAGCCACAGTGAACCTCCCAACAAATTGAAAATCAAGAGATGAAAAAGATATAAAAGGGAAATACCAAAGGAAGCTCACGTAAATAACTTAATACTTGTCCAAATAGAACTCAAAGAAAATGGGACCAAAGACACTTTGTACTAATAAATGACGAATCCATCAAGAACACATTATATTTCTGAATAACCTTGCCACAAAATACGTAAAGCAAAAACTGAAAAATCACAGAGAAATGAAGAAATCAATAATAATTGTAAAATATTTAACACACCTTTTTTTTGGGAAACAAAAGGCCAAGCAGACAAAAATATAGTCAGAATGGATTAGATTTGAATGGCACTGTTAACAATAGATATATAGAACTCTCTACCCAAGAAATAGAGAATGTACATTTTTCTCAAGAACACATGAAACATTTATAAAAATTGACTGGAATTCTGTCCCAAAGGAAGATTCAACAAATTGCAAACACAATATCATTCAGACAACATTCTCTGATAACAATACAATGAAATTAGAAATCAATTTTAAAGAGAATGTTCAGAACTCCAATTATTAATTCATGACTTAGGTATGAAATATTTAGGCACAAACAACCAAAATGCATATTAATGATTCACATGATGCAGACAATGCAGTGCTTAAATGGAAATCTTCTCTCTATATACATGTATTTATTAGAAAACAAGAAGTCTTGAAAAGAAATGAGCTATGCTTTCAACTCAAGGAATTAAAGAAAATTAAGAATTAAACCTAAGTAAATTATAATAAAAGAAATAGAAATTTAAAAACACAAATATAGTTAATAAAAAAGAACAAGAAAATAAAAGTACTCAACATAAGAAAAGCTATTTATTTGAAAAGATGTATAAAATAGTCAAACTTCTGTCAAAGCTGATCAGGAAAGATAGAGAAAAGTTAATGTAAACAATTTACAACAACAAAGTAACAGAATTACAGATACAATAGACTTTAAATTATAAGAGATTATTATAAATGAATGCCGATGACTTTGTAAACTTAACGTTAAAAAATTAGAAAAATATAAACTGAAAAATTTAAGAAGTAGAAAACCTAAATAAATAAAAAGCTCTTTGATTTTGAAAATATCCTGTGTAAAAATACACTCAGGTGATTTTTATGGGTGAATTTTGTTAAGCCTGCAAGAAAATCATTGTGCATGATTAGAATGCATAATATAAAAAAACTGTATTCACAATAACAAAAAAAGTAACAGAAGTGTGTCTACTAAAAGATGTACAAGAACTTTCTGAAATATTTTTAACTATTAGATTGAAATATCTAAAATTCCTCTTTTATAGGTCAAAAATTATCAAATATTGGTAATTTTATAAGATTCAATCTAACATATTGATGGAAATAAGAGAAATTCTAAATAAATGGGGTAGTATACTTTGTTTATAGATACAAAGACTTAATATCATAAAGATGTCAGCTCTTCAAAAATTGATTTACTAATTCCAATTAATATTATTTCAGAAAATTGTATGGTACATTCTTTGATATCTGATTCTAAAATCCATGTGAAATGTTATTAAGCATTCAAAAATAAACAAGATAAATTAAGAAAAAGAGGAGCGGGATTTTCCCTGCCAGATATGAAACTCATTGCACAACTACAGTGATTAAAACAGTGTAATACAGATGCAGAAACAAACAGATCAAAATAAGCCATCAGAAAGGTCAGAAACAGACCCAATTATGTATGAAAACTTTGAATGTAATAGAAATGTCATTAAACTTCAAAGAACATTGGGCATGGTGGCTTGCACCTGTAATCTCAGCTACTTGGAAGGCTGAGGTAGGAGGATCACTTGAGGCCAGGAATTCAAGACCAGCCTGGGCAACACAGCACAACTCCGACTCTAAAAAAGTTTTTTTTAAATATTAGCTGGGCATGGTGGCATGTGTCTGTAGTCCCAGCTACTTTGGAGGCTGAGGCAGCTGGATCATTTGAGCCCAAGAGTTCAAGGCTGCAGTGAGCTACGATCATGCCACTGCACTCCAGCCTGGGCAACAGAACAAGACTCCATTAGAAAACAAAACAAAACAAAGCAAAAACTCAGTTGCAGAAAGATTAATCATTCAATTAATGGTATTGGGACAACTAGATCCTATATGGAAAAAATACGCTTAAATATACTACATTAATAGTAATTCAAAAAGGATTTTAAAAAATCTACCTATGAAAATATTTTAACTATTAAAGAAAACACACACGTGTGTGTGTGTATGTGTGTGTGTGTGCAAAATCTTTACACAATTGAGATAGGGAGGAATTCTTCAGCAAGACAATTCATAAACAAAAATATTAAACCTTTTTCAATATCAAAATTACAGACACCTATATATGAGATGCCATCATTAAAATTAAGCAGTAAGCTAAGACAACAGAGTAAGGGTACATGTTTACTTCCACCACCTCTCTAAACCTCGCTAAAATAACATTTGAAGGATAAAAAAATGTAGAAAACTCACAAGTTCAAAGAAAGAAGGAGAGAAGAACACAGTGGCAATGTCTTGATGTCACAGGAAGGCTCAGGATTTGGTAGTACCAGATACCAAAAGCAGAGGGAAAATTAAGAGCCAAAATACGAGACTGATTAAAACTCTATTTCAGGAACAAGTAGATCCTCATAATTTATTTGCTGTTAGTAGCTGGGAAAAGGCTTCTTCATCCTGGCGGAAGATAAGAGGTTTAGCCCTTTAGAGAAGGTGAATCAAAAGGTCTCCTGACTAAGGGGCACAAGACACATGGAAGGAGAAGGTACAAAACTGGAAATGAGAATAAGTAAAAGGTCACACTCTGCAATATGAGCAGTTCCTTCCTGCCTTTGCTTCTAGCAACCAGGTTTCTATCTTCAAAGCAGAAATTGGAAAGTTCTTCCCTAGAGGTTCTGACTTGCTAAAAAAAGATCTAAAGGTACCGACTTCAGTGTTTCCCAGAGTGAAATAACCTCACCAAATCACCTGCACACTTACCCATTTATTCAAAGTTCCCCAACAGCTTTGGGTACCCCAAACTTAAAAATGACCAGAGAGTCAATGACTACTAACCAAAGAAAGTTTCTAACATGAAAAACAGAAATTATTTTCTCCTCTCTCCACCACAGTAATTGACAAAAACTAGAAAAGGAAATTAAAGAAGATAGAGGCATGACTGTAGAAGAAATCCACAAACAACAAAAATCACAAACTAAATAAAAGTATTGCAACCACAAAGCAGAATCAAAATGCTTTAAGAAAAGAATATTTGGGGAACAAAAGAAGAGCACTTGAAAATTAAAAAATGTGATAACAGAAATGAGAAGTTAAATAGAAGGTTTGAAAGATAAGTCCTCAGACTGATAGAGCCCAGCATGATGGCAGAATGAAGATCCACCCCAAGACATAGCATCATAAAATTTCAGCCCTGGGCTAAAGAGAAACTTCCAAAAGGAAAAAGACAAAACAAAACCAAAAAAAGGTCATATACAAAGGAAAACAGCAACACTGGAACACTTTAACAAATAAGCAATTTTTTAAACATTCTGGGGTAATCAATTTTTAAATTAGAATCTATACCAAGCCAAATATTCAAACAAGGTAAAGTTAGAATGGATGCATATTCAGACATGCAGAAATACCAAACACTTTATCTCCTTTGTCTGCTTCTAAGAATGCATTTGGGGAATATGCTCTGTGGAAGTGAGAGAATAAAACAAAAAAATAAAATCTTTGTGGCCTATGAAACAAGAAATCCAACCAAGGAGGGAGATGAAAGGAGATCTTGGGATGAAAAGGTGTGGTAGACTTAGGGAAAAATGCAATCAGAATAAAAAGACAGACAATGAAAAAATAAATATCTTCCAGAAGAAGAAATTGGTTAGACATCTGGTGTGCTTGAATGTTTTGAAAGGAGTTTTTTTTTTTTTTTTTCTTTGCTTCTAGGGAAAGAATAATTGAAGATGGATAGTTACATGCAAATTTTGGGAGTTGTCTGGGTATAGATGGTTTGACTGTGTCTCCACCCAAATCTCATCTTGAATTGTAGCTCCCATAATTCCTACATATCATGGGAGGGTCCCAGTGAAAGGTAATTGAATCATGGGGCCAGGTTTTTCCTATGCTTTTCTCGTGATAGTGGATAAGTCTCAGGGGATCTGATGGTTTTATAAAGGGCAGTTCCCCTGCACACTTTCAGTTGCCTGCTGCCATGTAAGACATGCCTTTGCTCCTCCTTTGCCTTCTGCCATAATTGTGAGGCCTCCCCAGCCATGTGGAACTGTGAGTTCATTAAACCTCTTTTTCTTTATAAATTGCCCAGTCTCTGGTATTTCTTCATAGCAGCATGAAAATACTAATGGCTGTGAAGCCATGAAACTGTGGGATCACTTAGAGAATGAGTGTAGAGAAAGGAGAAAAGAAAATGAGTCCTGGACATTCCAATTTTTAGAGGTTGGGGAGACCCAGAAACAGCAGCCAGTTAAACAAGAACAGAACTAAGAGTGAGGGATATTTTGGAAGCCAAATGAAGAAGGTATTCAGGAAGGAAAAAGTGATTCACATCGTGAATTATTCAAATCAAGTAAGTAAAATGTAGACTGGAAATTGATGACTGAATCTGGCAACAAAGAGCTGCCACTGATGAGAGCTGTTTGATGGAATTGTGAGGATGAAAACCTAAAATGGGTACATGAGAAAGTGGAAGAGGAATCAGAGACCAAAATGTATACACAGCTTAAGGAGCTGTAAATGAGAACAGAGGAATGTGGTGGGAGCTAGGGAAGAGAGATGGGTGGAGGAGCGTGTTTTAAGATAGAAATGTAAGCACATTTGAATACTATAGGGAACAATCCAATAGAGAAGGAAAATTTGATGATACAGGAAAGACAAAGGATTCATTACTGGATTCTTAATGAAGCACAAATGGGTGGATCCAGCGCTCAAGATGAGGCTTGGCCTTAAATAGGAGCACAGTAATTCATCTATAGTAACTGAAGGGAAAGCCTAGTATGTGTTTGGATATTATTTAGGGACATATTTAATTATATAAAACTGTTAAATATTGACTCAAATAAATACATAAAATTTATGATAATAGGAGTCTGAAGCAAGGATAGGACTGGCATTGGGGTGGGGTCAAAAAGAAGAATCTCTTTGATCTTATTGATTTTATGTTATTTTTAAAAGACAAAGCAAGGAATATAATTTTAAAATAATTTTTTTTCCTGCTCCTGTTTATTAGGTTTCAGGTGGTATCTCAAACACTTATACAGCTTTTCTTCTCCAAGCCCAATAACTATAAGTCTCAAAATTTTTGTGCTACCGATTATTTTTAGATAGTTTATCAATAGCCAGGTGTCTTATCCACTCTATGCCTGAGCTGGCTATGGATCTTTAAGCTGTATTGGGATGTAAAGAGAACCAGATATTTTAAGAAAAGCAGAAGCAAATTCTGTTTCAATGCAGATGGAAGGAAGGCACATAACCAAGAACAAACACAATTTGGCATCAACCTTAAGAATAATGTTAGGATGGCTAACACAGCCCTGGCTCTCAAAGGAGGTTGATGACAACAACAAAGCATTTGTTTTTAAGCCATGTCAAAACTACAACAGGGAAATGGATCTGTCACCTTGTGGGAGAAGGGGGAAGAATTGTTGCTGCAACTGTTTATTTATATGCTTGTACCTCACCTTCTTCCATAAAAGATCTGAAATAACTTTAAAAGACAGTAAAGAAAGATCTTTTTAAAAGTGAGAAAATAAAGGGAAATCAGGATAAGATATAGAAGATGAAGCTAGGCATATAGAAAGTACCAAAATACTTATGCTATGATCCTATTCACTTCACTAGACATGGGTCTTAAATTAGTTTCTAAATGACAAGCATAATCTATTACTAGTTCTCAGAACCCATGAGATAAGACAGACCCTTTGCTTGGAAGTGCCACTGTTGGTGTCCTAAGACTAGTGATAAATTTCTGCTGTGCATCTTCACAATGACAGCATTGAGAGCTTTCAAGGTAAATACAAGGTTGAAATGGCACCCCAAATTTTTACTCCCCCAATATCTAACAAAATAAGCAAAATATAGTAAAATCTAACAGCAAAATTCCAATATCCAAGGAATAGGGGAAAATCTAGTGTAATACACTTTAAAATCTGGCAGCTTAGGAAAGATATGAAAGATTTTGGAGCAGAATGGGGAAAGGCACCAAAGCTAAGTTCCTAACTTGCCCTTTTTTCCAGATTGTGTTGAAAGGTTGACAAAATTCTAAGATTACGCAGGAATCCCCCAAATCTGGAGAGATGTAGAATGAGGGTATATCCTTTTTTTTTCCCTGTCTTAAATGAGGAATGATAGAAGTACTAGCTAAAGACAAACAGCAAAAAAGTAAATAAAGCTGACTGTAATGGAAAGGAAGGCATTGGCGCCTCACAGGATGAAAAGACTGAGACATCCTCCTTGGAAATCAGATACATCCTCAGATTAGGTGGAGCAAACTCTGGTATAGGACTTCTAAATAAATTTCAAAGGAGAGTGCAGACCATAGTTTCTCTTTCCACCATTTCCTCAAGCTATAGAAAGATGAGAATATAATGTGTTAAGCCCTCAACTAGATTAGAGATAGAAAATATTCCAGTCTTGGGTTAAGTTTAAAGTGAGACAAGAGCAATAAAATGCCTAGACAGAATCAGCCTAAAAAGAGCTGGATGAAAAGGAACAGCAAAGCAATATGCAAAATTGCCATGTCAATTGCTACAATGTATACACACACACACACACCCCAAAAGACCTATAGAAGAAAATGTAAGTCGAGAAACAGAAGGAAATATAACCAATTGCTTCATGTGTAGAATAACTTAATGAAAACATATTTAATATGATAAGAACTGAAAGATAAGATTGTTCTGAAAGATAAGATTGTTAAAGCAACTGAATGAGATGAAAGAAGCGATTATAAAACTAAGGGAAAAATACAGTATTAAAATGACTAATAAATGAAATTAAAACAGCAAAGAAGAGAAAAGACTCCATTAAAATAAAATCCTAACAGCAGAGGAAGGCTTGAGATTATCGCAATAAATTAAGATGAAAAATACAGAGTCAAAAAAGTAGAAAGAAGCTAGTAGATATGGAAGACAGACAAAAGGATCTTACATAAAGACAATTGTAACCTTGAATTAGAGAGCCCCCAAAATGGAACAAAAATGTATTCAGAGATAAAATACAAGATAACTTCCCCAAATGAAAAATTTACAGACTGAAAGATTACTAGATTCTGGAAAATTTTGATATAGAATTTTCAACAGTGATACATATTGTAGTCAAGCTACTAAATTTTAAGGATAAAGAAAAAACTCTTAATATCTGGATTCAGGAAGAAAGAAATCACCCTATAAGGTGAGATTATTTGGGCTGGCCTTAGACTTTTTCATAGGGAGGACAGTGAAATGGTTTATATTAAGACATGATGAAACTGCTGTGACCAAAGAGTATAATAGCAAGTGAATACACCATTCAAGTATAAAAGAGCCAAGCAGACTTTCCCAGAGACAAAGAGCTCAGAACTTAGTACACAGAGGCTTTTCTTGTAAAAACAACTTGTTAAGAAATCCATACAATGAAAAGACTCAAAATGAAGAACTCAGGGGTGGAGAGACCATGGAGGGAAGGAGCTGGTGATGAGCACTGAATTTGATTAATTGTTGAATGATTACTCAACAACTATGGGAATTATGTTTCTAAGCAGAATGTAAATATTATCAACGTGAACAAGGTGAAATACAATAGAAACAAAATTTGGGAGAGGGGCAGGGAGATGGAAAGAAGTACAGAGGAATGGATGGATTGCATACCGTTCAGGCAATCCATTACAAATACTGTTTCTCTCAACCATACTTTTGAGAAGCACTGGGTTTGGCCAACTGTGGAACTTTACTCCCTGACAAATAGCTGGAAATCATATCCACAAGTACAGATCCATTGGCTTTCAGATTTAACAAGGTAAAGGGATCCATAAGCTTTTAGAATTGTCATGGTTAATCTGAGTTAGTCAATTTCCAAAGGAAGGCAGAATCACTCACTTCCTGTTTTTACCTTCATGGTCTCCAGAGAGCAAAGGGGAATTCAGATTGGAAGCATATCCCATAAGAAAATTGTAGTTCAACATAATGGAGGGGTGAGGGTAGTAGAAACGAACTTCGTCGCTTAAAAGAAGTATTCCTTCCCATTTTTACCGCCAGACAAAGGACATCCCAGGGCTCTGAAGGAACCATAGATGTGATGTCAGTATTCCAAGACCTGATGGTGAAATCAAGGAGAACGGGCAAGGGCCTAGACACTGGAGCTGGAGAAATGTTATCTTACTTTGCAAAAGATGAAGTGGTTGAATTCAGAATACAGACTAACAAGCTTGAAGTCTGGACAAATTATTGAAGGGATTGTCAAATGGCATATAGACTTTCAGGAGTAAGGAAACAAATTTTATAATAATTTACATATGTATCCAATTTGATCCTCATAATAATCCTGTAATGTATGCATTTTTCTTACCACAATGCGAAAACTGCATCAGAGAAAAATAAGTACTTGTTCAAGGTCACACAGTTAATAGATGCCAGAACTAGGATTTAAATCTTGGACTTTACTTGCTGCCCCATTTGTAAAAGAATGTAATCATCACTGTTCCGTGAAACGGCCTTCATGAAAAGAGACCCTCAAATGCAGAAGGAGCCAAGAAACCAAAGAACAAGTCAGACAAATTTAGTTTGTAAGTGGCTCATTGCAGGGACTTACCAACAAAAGCATGGTTTTGGGCAGCTGCAAGACAGGTAGCTCTCTGCACTGTTACCCCAGATCCAAGGCTTATATACCATAGGGAAAGGGTGCACATGCTCCAGCTGGACAATTAAAGTCAACCCGCCAGAAAAGGAAAGAATGCTTTGTGTGCTAAGCCCTGTAATTTGTGCAATAACATCAAGGTTGCTTTGGTCTAAGGGCAGGATGTATGGTGAGTAAATATTCTTACACTAAGGACAGTAAATACAGTAGGAATTAGGAGACATTTCCTGGAGTGGGTTATTCAGAAGTCAACATGGGAGATTAGCATCCAAGATGGAGTTACTTTTGTCTCTACAATCACCAATGGTAGATGCAGTTTTACCAAGATATAATACGTTTGGTCAAACTAGCTTTACTTCCTGTTTTGGTAATGTTCTAAGTATAGGAGTCTGCCAGAGACCTAGTACACCCTGGCTTGTTAGATGTTTGACCAAGTCTCAGGATATTCTAATGTATGAAGTAATGGAAAGACATCAAAGTGTCATAATTATGCTTAAAAATCTTTACCCTAAAAATATTAGTAGCACTGTGCAATCTATTAAATAAAAAAGTTCTCTAAAGTCAGAGACCATATTTTATATATTTTTTGTTTGTTTCTTTTTTCCTTGTCATGGTTTCTCTTTATTTTTTCATTTTCTGTTTTTTGTTTTTGTTTCTTTGTTTTGGTTTTTGAGACACGGTCTCACTCTGTCGCCCAGGCTGGAGTGCAGTGGTGCAATCATGGCTTATTGCAGCCCAAACCTCCTGGGCTCAAGCCATCCTCCCACCTCAGTCTCCCAAGTGGCTGGGACCACAGGCAAGTGCCACCACACCTGGATACTTTGTTGACTTTTGTGGAGATGAGATCTCCCTATGTTACCCAGGCTGGTCTTGAAATTGTGGGCTCAAGCAATCCTCCTGCCTTGGTCTCCCAAAGTGCTGGATTACAGGCATGAGCCTCCATGTCTGGCCTCCTTGAGATGGTTTCTGGTACATAGTAACTGCTTAGATACATTTGGTGGAAAAGCTCATGAAGTTGGAGGGCGAACTGTAGACACAAGCTACAGGGCTCTGTCCTATTAGACATTTTTTTTCAGTGACTTGATAAAGACATAGAAAACATGCTTTGCAAGCTTGGAGATGACAGAAAGCTGGAAGAAAAAGTGAATCTGATTGATGATAAAATCAAGATTCCAAATAGTCTTGACAGGTTGGAATGATAAGCAAAAACCAAATGTTCTTTTCTGTATTTACCTTTAAAAGCTCAACAGCCTAAGTACAGAATGAGGAGACGTGGCTTGGCAACAGTTTGTGCAAAAACGATATGAGGGTTTTGCTTGGCCATAACTTAAGCCAACAATTTAATATAGTTGCTAAAATTAAAAAATCTTGATTGCATTAATAGGATGGTGGTATCCAAATCACAGAAAACAATAATCCTACTGAGTCTTGCACTGGTCTGGTCACACCTGAAATACTGCTTGCAACTTTGGACACCCTAGTTAAGATGGAGACTAACAAGTTGAGAGCCTGCAAGACAGGGTGGCCAAGAAGGGGAGAAGTGTATTTCAAGGGACCATTTAAAGAACCAGGGGACTTTTGGCCTGTAGACGTTTGAAGGGGATACACATTAGCTGTCTTTGAACGTTTAAGGGGTAATCATTGATATACAAACAGAAGACAAGATTTGCTCAGTGCAGTTCCAAAGAGAGAAAGCAAAGGGTAAGCAGATTTCAGCTTATGAGGAAGGAAATCATGGGCTAACTTTCAGAGGAAGCTCTGAAGTTTTCACTTTAGCGTACATGACTGCCTGTAGGGGATTTCTTTACAGAAAACAAGGATAATCAGAAATATCCCTGAGATATTCCTTCAGAGACTTTATACTACACTCAGATTCTGGGCTAGAGAGGAACCTGGTTTCAAATGAGCAGAATCATCAGTGGTTCTCATTTGCCCTCCCCATTGGCCCACCAGGAATTTCTGTACCCACCAAGAGCTTCCTTCTTGCCACCTATTTTCACCTACAAACAAATCTATTTCATGAGGGCAAGGTTATTTCATTCCTGTATCTAACATAAATACAACCAGATTCTGTTCCCCCTTCATTCAAGTCCCAAAAGTGTGGACTGCTAAAAGAAATGGTCATGGAAAGTATTAGATAAATATATATTTTTTCTCTTGAAATCACTAGCATGGAGCAAATCTTACTTCATGAATGTCAGTTCCTCCAGGGTAGGAAACAGGTTGCTCACATAGATAGCCCTTTTACTCTCTGAATAACTCTGGCTATTTAAATATGAGGAATAACAAATGTGATTTTTGCTCATCTCTTGCAAAAAGTCAAACAGACCACTTATCTCTCTAATGGCAAATACATTCAACTATGATTTCTTCCTTTTTGATGCAGAATCAGTTGAATTTTTTAACATAAGTTGCTGGCCTGGTATGGTGGTTCACACCTGTAATCCCAGCACTTTGGGAGGCCAAGGCAGGTGGATCACCTGAGGTCAGGAGTTCAAGACCAGCCTGACCAACATGGTGAAACCCTTTCTCTACTGAAAATACAGAAATTACCTGGATGTGGTGGCAGGTGCCTTTAATCCCAACTACTCGGGAGGCTGAGGCAGGAGAATTGCTTGAACCCGGGAAGTGGAGGTTGCAATGAACCGAGATCGTGCCACTGCACTCCAGCCTAGGCAACAGAGCAAGATGCCTTCTCAAAAAAAAAAAAAAAAAAAAAAAAGTTGCTAATAACTCATCACCATGACTGGAAACATTCACTATGTGCTATTAGAGCCCCGGCTTTCATTCAGCAGGCATCTCTAAAAATGAATGTCTAACTGTCATTGGTAATCAAACAGGTGATTAGATTGCACATTTCTTGAGAAGCAGAAAAAAAAATCCTAATTCATGAGATCTGCCATTTTATTTATTGCATATTCCACAAAAGGCTCTTAAAATGTTCTTACAGTGCATTTCCGCAGCAGCCAACGACTCTACTCTGCCTTCTATCCCTTTATCTCTCCTCTAATCACTTCCACCCACCATTCTCCACTCACAGAACAGACTGTGTCTGAGATTCTGCCTTGTTCACATTTTTTCTTTTTTTGAGCCCTTAGTATGTGGCAGACCTTTACTTGCTTGGGCTCCAACTTAGAGTTCTTAGAATAGGGCTTATAAACAAATTTGTGAAATGGGTTCTCTCCTTGGAAACACAATATGTACTATGGAAGTGAAGAAAACGTCTAGATTGTGGTTGGATGAGCTGTTTATAATCCAGCAGCAGCTTGAGGTTGGGCTGGATCCCAACACTGCTATATGAGTTGCACTGTGTCTGCATTTCTCTCTGTAGGGGGAAAGCGGGGCCAGAATCAATATTCATGCGCCCTTGCTTTGGTTTCTTGATGGGTAGAAATCTGTTCTCTCTTAATCAGCATTCCTTCCCCAGGCTCTGTCAGCTCTTTAGCAGGACCGGAGATTGAATTCCCTGATATTCATGATCTTTTTCTAGGTTAAAATTGCTATTCACATCTGTCAGCTTTTGCTTACAAAATGATCTTTCACCTCCCTTGAGAGAAACCCATTATTTCGAGACAAGGTGCCTATCACCTTGAAGAAAATATTTCAACCTACCAAGGAAATCAGAGAAAGAAAGGATGTTGCAGGAACATAAGTGGGGCAAGATGGTTTTAATAAAAAGTCACTAACAACTTTGGTCACTGCAAAGGACTTCTGGAGTCCAAATATTATTTCAGAATGTTTCCACCTAAATTCGAGACAAAACTTTCGTTTTATTAAAGAAAAGAACGAACTTGTATATTCTTGTGTACTGCGTGTTTCTTTAGTAAAAAGCAGTCCTGTATTAACAAACCTGGTGTTTTACCTTTGCTGCAGTCACCATGGTGCCTTGACTCTTGCTTCAGCAGAAGACATGTCCCAGTGAATTATTAAAAATTGATGTATAATATGCATATGGTAGTGCGTAAAATGCATTGATGTTAAAGGTACAGTATAATGATTTTTTACATATGCATACAGTTATATAACTCTACCCAGAGCAAAGATACAGAACTCCTCCAGCATCCCAGAAGGGTTTTCTGTGTCTCTTTCCAGATTATAGCCCTCCAAAGGTAACCACTATTCTGATTTCTATTATTATTGGTTAGTTTTGCCAATTCTTAAACTAAAGAGAATCATACAGAATTTTTGGTGTCTGGTTCTTCTGCTTAACATAATATCTATGAGATTCATCCCTGTGGTTATGCATACACATTTTACTCATTGGTATTACTATGTAGTATTTCGTTGTATGAATATACCACAACTTACTTATTCATTCTTCTGTGGATTTGCATTTGGATTATTTTCAGTTTTTTGTTATTACAAATAAAACTACAGCAAACATTCTTGTATCCGCCTTTTGGTGAACACAACCCTGATTTCTCTGCATATATACTAGTGGTAAAATTGCTGGTTTATAAGATAGGCAATGTTTAGTTTTGATGGAAAATTTCAAACAGATTTTCAAAGTAGTTGTGCCATTTTAGAAGTCCCACCAGTTGTTCCATATCCTCGCCAAAACTTGTCAGGCACTTAAATTCTGGCCATTTTGGTGAGTGAATAGTGGCATTGTAATTTTAGCTTGCATTTCCCTGATGAATAATGACATTGAACATATTTTTATATGCATATTGGACATTTGGATATTCTTTTGTTAAGTGGCTATTAAAGTCATTAGCCCATTTACAGAAAACAAATCAACAGTAATGAGATATAATTTGCATATAATAAAACCCACTCATTTTAAGTGCACAGTTTGAGGAGCTTTAACAAACATACACTTATCTAGCTGCCACCACAATCAAGATATAGAACATTTCCATCACCCTAAAACATTCCCTTCTGTTTGCAGTCAACATCCATATCCACAGCTCCAAGCCAACACTGATCTTCTGTCAATATAGAAGTTTTGCTTATTCTAGAATTTTATATGAATATAATAACACAGTATTCAGTCTTCTGTGTCTGGATTCTGTCACTTACCATAACGTTTTTGAGGTTCATCTACGTTGTTGGGCATATCAATAGTTCATTCATTTGTATTGCTGAGTGGTGGTCCATTGTGTGGCTGTATCACAATTTGTTTAGCAATTCATCTGTTGATAAATATTCAGGTTGTTTTCAATTTTTTGCCATTATGAATAACAGCTGAAGAAAGCTGTTATGAGCATTTGTGTAGATATCTCTTTGTGTATGCATGTTTTTAATCCTCTTAGGTAAATACCCAGGAGTGAAATTGCTGAAACAGTGTCATATGGTAGGTATTCAAATTTTTAAAGAAACTTCAAGCTGTTTTCAAAAGTGGTTTTCACATTTTAAATCCCAATGAGCAGTATATGAGAGTGCCAATCCCACAACATCTTCACCAATACTTGATGTGGTCAGTTGTTTTCATTTTAGCCTTTCTAGTATGCAATTGTAACTCATTTTGGTTTAAATAAAAAAAATCTTTTTAACTTTAATGAGAGTCTTGCTGAACCATCCTAATTCTAATAGTCACCTCTCCCCATCCTAATGTGTAATAGCTACCATTTAAGTACCTAGACATTTGGTATTCTTTGATGTGAATCTCTGATACCATGATAGACTACATTTGTTTTTATTTAGTTTTAAAAATAGGACATAGTGCTAAAGAAGTTGAAGTTTTAAAAATTACATCAGTCACACCTCAATTCCTTTTGAATTTAAAGCTCAGGAAACATCTGAGAATGCACTTTTAGACATTAATTTTATTTCAGTCTTTAGTGCTACACATGAAAAAGGAACTTTCACTGTGAAAACCAGAGAGTCTCGGCGTTTTCTTAGAGCACCTACCGTTCCCGGGAAGCTCCATTCAGTCTACAGACTGAATGCTTGCATTATGAATGCGTTTAGTCCAATTCTGTCTGTACTTTGTTTCTGACTTGCATTAATATTTATTATGTTTAATGAAAGCCAATTATCACTTCTTGAGAGCCCATTGAAAATAGCATTATTATATCCAGAATTTTCATGAAGCTCTGGGAAGTAACTTGATGTGCTTGCAGGTTCTTTCATCAAAATACTATCCAGGTCTGCAAGTACAAGAACAGCTTGAATACTCAGTCATCAGTTCCTGCCAGAGGTGTTCGTTCTTTCAAAGAATGAGGCTTAGCAGAGTGAAAAAGTAAGAAAGTGTAGATGTAACACTTCCTCTGTAATTAAAATAGGAAAAAGTACTTTGATAATCTAATAACTTAAGAGGTAGGTAATCAAGTTGTTTCTTCTCAATTTTGCAATAAGAAAATATGAATAGTAAGCAACTCCTTTCAAGAGGTATGGAAAGCAATTGGCAGGGCTCGTGGAACCATAGTATTTATGACTCTCAGATGAGAGATTTGACTTGTAAATATTAATTACTACCTGAGAGAGTTAATTTTATGTGTCAACTTGACTGGGTCAGAGGGTGCCCAGATATTTGGCCAAACACTATTCTGGGTGTGTCTGTGAGGGTATTTCTGGGTGAGATTAACATTTAAAGTGGTAGAGCCAGTAAAGCAAATTGGCTTACCTCATGGAGGTGGTTCTCATCCAGTGATTTGAAGGCCTGAATAGAACAAAAAGGCTGACCCTCCCCCAAGTAAGAGAGAACTCTTGACTGGCAGCTCTTAGACTTTTGGATTTACTTTGGAATGAAGCCATCAGTTCTCCTGGATCTCCAGCTTGCTGACTCACTGCAGATCTTAGGACTTACCAACCTTTATAAACATCGTGTGGACCAATTCCTTATAACAAATAATTGATCAGTCACATCCTATTGGTTCTATTTCTCTGAAAACCCTGACCAATACTTCACCTTCAAGCAAAAAGAGGAGATGCCAAGTGGTGCCTGAGTGTGCTTTAACCCATCCTGGTCCTCCAGTCTTTTAAAACAAGCCTGGGTTTCCTTGAATCAGCCCTAGGATGGCATGGGCACACATATTACAGGAAACGCAATAATCGGGTCTAATGTGTTTCTTTTTCCGTTTGAGTCTTATAAACATTGTCCTCAACTCTAAACTGATCTTTCAAGCAGTCAGAACAAATAAAATAGCTGTCTCTGGATTATTTGGTTGGGAACCCTGGGTCCAAAAAGATTCTTTATCATAAACAGGTGAGAATTGAAGTGGAAAATTCTTTATCTACAACATGGAACTGTTTTGGGGGAGTTTTAGTTATTTCTGGCAGATAAAATGGCATGACCTTCTGGCTAGAGGACAAGTTGATTTAAAGTACAAAGTTGTTCAGAAGTATATTTTGTCTTGGCAGGTTATTTTCCTTGTAGATAAGCTTTCTTTAATATTTATTTATTCTTTCAGTGAACCATATTTAGTACATGCAAGGTTGGACTGAGGCAAATGTGTACCCTAAGAAGGCTAACAATTGGGTGCCTTTAAAAACCTGTAGGCTTTAAATATTTGGTTAACACTTATTTAGGGGGCTGGGGCAAATTGCTTTTCCATTCCTAAACAGGGATATATAAAATGTATAGAACATAACATGTTAACTTATTTGAAGTTATCTTTCATTTTATAATTTTCCTATTGCTCATAGTTGAATAATAAAAGAGGCTAATATCTCCAGAGTGCTTATTATATGCTGGGTACTGATTTATTTATATTGTTTATCTAATCTCATGCTCCTGACAATCTTGTGTGGTAAGCACTACTATTATCCCAAATTTCCAAATAATGAAACTGACACTTAGGTTTAATAAACATACCCAAATACACAAATGGCTCCTACCAAGCAGTAGAAATGGGATTTGAATGCTGCAGATCAGACTATAGAGCCCATGCCCTTCATCACTAGAACTCCATGCGCTTCTGTAGCACTAATCTCTCACATTCACTGAGTGTGGCGATCACATGTCCACAGGTACAAAATCTTGTTCAAACGATGTTTACAAGTTCTTCCTGGCTCTTTTGCCAATAAAACTCTTCCATTTTCTTTTGCTAGCTTCCAAATCAAAGAATACCTGGAGAGGCATATTAAAAGTTTTCCTGTTAGATGTTAAAATAAATACTTCATCTCCAGTAACAAGTTCTATTTGGTATCAGAATTTTGCTGATGGCAGCTACATACATGAGTCAACTGTCAGCATGCTGGTCTCAGGACTGGTGGTGTTGCTTACACCACCAGTGTGTTATATACAATGCAACTTGCACAGAAGTAGGTCAGCCAACGAGGAGTATTATTATTTCTACTGCATTATTATTGCTACTACTGTTATTTCTGTTATTATTGTTTCATCCATGAGATGCTATCTAGTTTAAAGGGAATAACACGGTTTATATCTCAACAGAAACATGAATTAACAGACATCATTTAAATATAATGTTTTGGCACCCCTTTTAAATTGGCACCCCAGCAAGCTTGACCCACTGGTCATGTGTGTATGCATCTGGCTTGTGTGTATGCATTGTGTATACATTGTGTATGCATTGTGTGTGTATACATGTGTGTATGCATTGTGTGTATGCATCTGGCTATATGAAAATGTAATATCTGAGAAGAAATTCAGCTTTCTAATCCTTGATGGGACCTCTCATTGTTCAATTGTGGAGCTGAAAAATAAGACAATCTTCCAAGGAACATTACTGATCTTAAATGTGTGGGTCATGACCCTTAGATTCCATACATAGAAAGTTAACTTGATTAATGTGTTTAATATCTAGTGCTCATATTATGTGACTATGAGAAGGGCTCTCTGAATGCATGAGTGTAAAGAGAAAAGGGGATATTGAGGGAGATTTGAAGTGAAAAGTCATAAATACTAATAGTGATTTGTCTGTAAATTGTAAATCATCTCCAGTTGGCCCATTTTATGTCCCTCTGACATTATCGTTTGATGAATAAGCATGTGGCAGTATCTACAATGCAGAGAGCAGAGTACTGTCTGTTTAAACACAGAAGCTACAGGAAACAGTTTGCATTTATGTCCTGGCATCTGAATAGGTTACCCATCTGTTTCGGAAATTCCACTCACTTTCAAAAACATTTATTGAACACCTACTACAATCAAAGCAGAGCTCTTTGCCAGATGCCTTAGAGATTATAAATATGAGTAAGTTACAGCCCTGAGGCAACAGGGGAAATAAGACAATGCAGGAATAATTGCAATGTCAGACAGAATGAGAAGTGTGGGAGGTCTCTAGAGAGTAGTAGACACAGAGGGAGAGCGTGGGGCGGGAATTAAAGAGGTTTCCCTAGGAAGTCATAGGACTCCAACAGTGGATAAGCTATAAGGGTAAGAGGTGAGGATATTTTTGGTAGGGGAGAGTAACAGTAAAGGGTTGCAGTTAAGCATGTATAGGACTTACCATAGCACAGAAGGGAAGTAGAGACCTCAGGAAATAAAGCTTGAGAGGTATAGTCAGGTACAAATTGTGGGAATCAGATTTCAAGTTTCATCTTAGGGACATGAATTCAGTTTAAGATATAAAAATACATGTAATTCTGAACTGATGTGAGTTTGGATGTTCTTGTTTGGGAAACTGAATATGTTGGCTTTTGGAGAGTTATCATCAAACTTGAAAGAAAAATATGGTGATTGAGCTTTAAACATACTATTTATTGTAGTTTTTCTGGCTACAAACATTGAACTTCACTGTTCTCCACTACCACAAAATATCCCTTTCCATGTTTTTGAATAAGATTCTGGAGTATTTAAACATGTGGATACACCTCAGTTTTTAAGTTTAGTTTCTATTTTTTTTCACATTTAGATGAGATTGCCTGCAATTTCCAGCTATTATAAATAAAGTTACAATGAAAAATTTAATGGTTACTTTTTCTTAAGTGCTTATAAGGTATGAGGCAGTGCATCAAGCTTTTTTTAAAAAAATTGAGGTGAAATTTACATAACTTAAAATTCACCTTTGTAAAGTGAATAGTTCAGTGGCATTTAGTACATTCACAATGTTATGCACCCACTACCTCTCTCTATTCCTAAACATTCTCATCCCCGCCAAAGGAAGCTGTTTGCCCATTAAGCTCCTCATTCCTCCCTCTCCAGCTCCTGGCAACCACTAATCTGCATTCTGTTGATGGATTTACCTATTCCGGGTTTTTCATATAAATTAAATCATACAATATAGCTCTGGCTTCTTTGTCTGCCTTCTGTGTCTGGCTTCTTTCACTCAGTATAATGTTTCAAAGTTCATTGATATTGTAGCATGTATCAGTACTTCATTCCTATTTATGGCTAAAAATTTTCTGTTGTGTGTATATACCACAGTTTGTTTATCCATGGGTTCATTGATGCATATGGGTTGTTTCCAGCTATTGGCCATTGTGAATAGTACTGCTATGAACATGTATGTCCATATACTCGTTTGAATACCTGTTTTTAATTCTTTTGGGTGTATACCTAAGAGAAGAATTGCTGGATTATATGGTAATTCTACATTTGACATTTTGAAGAACTATCGAAGTGTTTTCCATGGCAGTGGAATCATTTTACATTGTCACCAGCAATGTATTAGGGTTTCAATTCCTCCACAGTCTCACTAACACTACTTACTTTCCTTTTTTTTTTTTTTTGTTATCACCATGATAGTGGGTGTAAAGTGGTATCTCATTGTGGTCTTGATTTATATACCCAAATGGCTAGTGATATTGAATGTTTTTTCATGTACTTACTGGCCATGTGTAAATCTTCTTTGAAGAAATGTCTATTTAAGTTCCTTGAACACTTTAAAATTGAGTTGTCTTTTAATTATTGAGTTGTAAGAATTATTTGTTTATTCTGGATACTAGTCCCTTATCAGATATATGATTGCAAATATTATCTCAGTTCTATAAATCGTCAGTTCACTTTCTTGACAATGTCTTTTGATGCACAAAAGTGTTCAATTTAGACAAAGTCTAATTAATCTATTTTTTCTTTATTGTTCACTTATACATTTGGTGGCATATCTAAGAGTCCATTGCCAAATTCAAGGTCATGAAGATTTACACCGATTTTTTTCCTAAAAATCTTACGGTTCAGTTCTTATATTTACGTTATTTATTCATTTTGAAGACATTTTGTATATACAGTGAGGTAGGGATTCATTTCCATGTGGATACCCAGCACCGGTTTTTGAAGGGACTGTTGTTTCTACATTGAATGGTCTTGGCACCTTTGTCAAAAATCAATTTGACATAGACATATGTGTTATTTCTGGAATCCCAATTCTGTACTATTAATCTATGTCTATCCTTACGCCAGTACCACTGTGTTTGGATAACTGTAGCTTTGAAGTAAGTTTTGAAATCAGGAAATATAAGTTTTCTAACTTTATTTTTCTTTTTAACAATTGTTTTGGCTATTCGGGACCCCTTTCAAATCCATGCGAATTTTCATTTCTACAAAAAAAAAAAAATTGGGATTTTGATAGAGACTGCATTGAATCTGTAGATCATTTTTACTTTTTGTAGCCATCTTAGTAATATCATCTTCCAGTTCACACATATGAGATGACTTCATTTGCTTAGGCCTTTATTTTCTTTCAGCAATGTTTTATAATTTTCACTTTACAAGTCTTTTATCCCCTTGGTTAAATTTATTCATAGGCATCATTCCTTTGGATACCATTGCAAATGGAATTTTTTTTAAAAGTAGCTTTTAAAAGTATTCATTGCCAACATATAGAAACACAATTTATTGTGTGTTTTAATCTTATGCCTTGTAACATTTCAGAACTTGTTTAACTCTGGTTTTTTTGGGGTTTTTTTTTGGTATTTTCTATATATAGGGGTATGTCATCTGTGATGGAGATAATTTTACTTTTTCCTTTCTAATTTGGGTGCCTTTTATTTCTTTTTCTTGCCTAGTTGTTCTAACTAGAACTTCCAGTTCGATGTTGAATATCAGTGGTGAACCCAAGCATTTTTTTTCTTGTTTCTCATCTTAGGGGAAAAGATTTCACCATTGAATATGATGTTAACCGTTAACTTTTCTTTTTCTTTTTTCTTTTTTCCTTTTTTTTTTTTTTTTTTTTTTTTTTTGAGATGGAATTTTGCTTTGTTTCCCAGGCTGGAGTGCGGTGGCGTGATCTCAGCTCACCTCAACCTCTGCCCCCCGGGTTCAAGCGATTCTCCTGCCTCAGCCTCCCGAATTGCTGCAATTACAGGCACCTGCCACCATTCCTGGCTATTTTTCTTTTGTATTTTTAGTAGAGACAGAGTTTCACCATGTTGGCCAGGTTGGCCTCAAACTCCTGACCTCAAGTGATCCACCCACCTCAGCCTCCCAAAGTGCTGGGATTACAGGCATGAGCCACTGCACCTGGCCAACTGTTAGCTTTTCATATAAGGTTTTTATCATGTTGAGAAAGCTCCTCTCCGTTCATAGTTTTCTGAGTGTTTTTATTGTTAAAAAATGTGTTCAATTTTGTCAAATGCTTTTTCCATGTCAATTGAGATGGTCCTATGGTTTCTTTCTTTGTTCTATTAATGTGATATATTACAGAGATGATTTTCTTACGTTGAATCACCCTGCAACAAGCACTTATGAGTGAATTATCACATTTAATTCTCACAACCACCTGTGAAAGGTGAGTAATATTTTTCCTTTTTTTAATGTTGTAGCTAAGGCTACTCTCCCAATTTTGCACAGCTTGTGTGCCAGAATAATGCATCTGACTCCAGAATCCATACTTTTATTCATTTTGCTAATTAATGAATGTCTATACATGCATCATTTATTCTCTCAAATAGTTATTTTATGTCTATTCTGTGCCACATACTATGCTAGGCACTTTGATATAAAAATTAAAAAGATAAGCAGAATTCTCACTTCATGGAGCTTATAGCCTCTATTTTTTCCCCTCCCACTGACCCATTTCCTATCTTCTCCAAGAAACTGCTTATCAGCTTTATGTCACTATAAAGTAGTTTGCATTTTTCTGAAGCTTTATATAAATGGAATTATACAGTATGTACACTTTGTTTGTTGTTTGGCTTCTTTAACTCGGGATAATAATTTTGAGATTTATTCATATCGTTGTATATATTAATGGCTAATTCCTTTTTGCTGACCAGCAGTCTGTTTTATGGGTATATCACAATTTGTTTACCATTCATCTGTGGAAGGATATTTGGATTGGTTCCAGTTTTTTGGCAGTTACGATAAAACTGTTAGAAACATGTATACAGGTCTTTGCGTGAATGTATGCTTTCATTTTGTTTGGATAATACCCACCAGTAGGATACCTGGGCCATTTGGTAGGTGTGTATTTAATTTTATAAGAAGCTGTCAACCTGTTATAAAAAGCTGCTGTGCCATTTTGCACTTCCATCAACAGTATATGAGAGTTCCAGTTGCTCTACACTTGCCACCACTTGCTATGGTCAGTCTTTCTGATTTTAGTCATTCTGCTAAGTGTGTAGTAGTAACTAGGGGTTTGTATTTGGATTTCCTAATGATTAGTGATTTGAAGATGAAAAGTATCTTTTCATGTGCTTATTTACCATCTGTATGTCCTTTTGGTGAAGTGTTTGTTCAAAACTTTTGCCCATTTTAGAAACTGGAATGTTTTCAAACTACTAAGCTTTGAAAGTTTTAAGAAATATACTCTTGGCTGGGCGCGGTGGCTCATGCCTGTAATCCCAGTACTTTTGTAGGCTGAGGCAGGTGGATCACCTGAGGTCAGGAGTTCGAGACCAGCCTGGCCAAAATGATGAAAGCTCGTCTCTACTAAAAATACAAAAATTAACTGAGCATGGTGGCACATGCCTGTAATCCCATAATCCCAGCTACTTGGGAGGCTGAGGTGGGAGAATCACTTGAACTAGGGAGTCAGAGGTTGCAGTGAGCCGAGATTGCACCACAGCACTCCAGCCTGGCGACAGAGTGAGACTCTGTCTAAACAAAACAAAACAAAACAAACAAAAAAAGAAATATACTCTGAATGTAGACCCATTTAAGCTATATGCTTTACAAATCTTTTATCCCACTATGTGGCTTGGAATTTCATTCTTTTAACATATCTATTAATAAATGAGGATTTCAATTTTGGTAAAGTCAAACTTCTTGATTTTTAAAATTTTATATATTGTGCTTTTAGTATATCTGATAAATCCTTGCCTAATCTAAGATGACAAGGGCTTTTCTCTCGTGTTTTCACCTATACGTTTTTAAAGTTTTGGTTATGACATTTAGGCTTATAATCCATTTTAGTTAATTTTTTGTCTATAGCACAATTTTTGTATAAATTTTTATTTTTTTCTGAATGGATCCAGTTGGTTCTAGCACCGTTTATTGAAAGCTCTCCTTTCTCACAGTCTCTTCAATGAACGGTGCTGGGAGAACTGGATACCCACATGTAGAAGAACAAAATTGTACCCTTATCTGACATGATATACAAAAATCAATTCAAAATGGATTAAAGACTTAAAGGTAAGACCTGAAACTGTAAAATTACTACAAGAAAACATAGGGGGAAAGGTCCACAACATTGACATGGGCACACACTTTTTTGGATGTGTCCCCAAAAGCACAGGCAACAAAAGCAAAAATAAAGAAATGAGGTTGGGCACAGTGGCTCATGCCTGTTATCCGAGCACTCTGGGAGGCCGAGGTGGGCGGATCATGAGGTCAAGAGATGGACACCATCCTGGCCAGCATGGTGAGACCCCGTCTCTACTAAAAATACAAAAATTAGCTGGATGTGGTGGCACTCGCCTGTGGTCCCAGCTTCTTGGGAGGCTGAGGCAGGAGAATCACTTGAACCCGGGAGGCGGAGATTGCAGGGAGCCGAGATCGGGCCATTGCACTCCAGCCTGGGCAACAATAGTGAAACTCCATCTCAAAAAAAAAAAAAAAAGAAAAGAAAAAAGAAAGAAAGAAAGAAATGGGATTTCAGCAAACTAGAAAGCTTCTGCACAGCAAAGGAAACAATATGAGTGAAGTGACAATCAATGGATCAAGAGAAAATATTTGCAAGCCACACATCATATAAGGGGTTAATATCCAAAATATAAAGAGAATTCAGCTCAATAGCAAGAAAAAAAACCTTATTTAAAAAGTAGACAAGTGATCTTCTGAATAGATATTTATCAAAAGAAGATGTACAAGTGATCTACAGATAGATGAAAAAAAGTTTCAACATCACTAATCATCAGGGAAATGCAAGTTAAAATCACAATGAGATATTAACTTTCTCCTGCTAGAATGGCTATTACATAAAGGAAAAAAAGATAAGAGTTGATAAGGATGTGGAGAAAACAGAACCCTTAGACATTGTTGGTAGGAATGTAAATTAGTGCAGCCATTATGAAAAATAAGATAGAGGTTGCTTGGTAAGAACAAAGGAAAAACCTTTTAGGCCCTTTGTCCCCATAGGCATAGGTGATATTATTCTGTGAAAACAAATAATCCCCTGAATCTCAGTGTTTCACGCCAACAAAGGCTCATCTGCTCATGTCATAAGTTCATAGGAGGATGACTGTGACTTTCTTCCACATCTTTATTCAGGGCCAAGGGCTGAAAAACAACTGCTAACTGGAGTATAGCGGCCTATGGCAGACAGAAAAGAGTCTTGTTGGAAGCATCACACAGCTTTCACATCACCTGTTGGGAGGTGGCCTATGGCAGCTTCTACTCATTTCAGTGAGCAAAGTAAATTGCGCAGTTGAGCTGCTGTCAACAGGATAGAGTGGGACAGCAGATATTTCCTAACAATAGTAAAATCTACCATATCGGGCTGAGGATTGTAACCATTATTTGAAGAACAATGGTAAGCCGGGTGCCCTAATGTCACTCTCTTAAGATCAGCCTTTATTTTGAGAAACAATCAAAAGCCAGCTGGAGCTGGGTGCAGTGGTGACTCATGTCCATAATTCTAGCACTTCGGGAGTCCAGGTTGGCAGGATCACATGAGCCCAGGAGTTCGAGACCACCTGGGCAACATAGGAACACCCATTTCTACAAAAATTTTAAAAAGTTAGCCAGATGAGGCCAGGCGTGGTGGCACATGCCTGTAATCCCAGCACTTTGGGAGGCCAAGGCAGGTGGATCACAAGTTCAGGAGATGGAGACCATCGTGGCTAACACGGTGAAACCCCATCTCTACTAAAAATACAAAAAATTAGGCAGTTGTGGTGGCACGTGCCTGTAATCCCAGCTACTCAGAAGGCTGAGGCAGGAGAATCGCTTGAACCTGGGAGGCAGAGGTTGCAGTGAGCCGAGATCGCGCCACTGCACTCCAGCCTGGGTGACAGAGTGAGACCCTGTCTCAAAAATCAGAACAAAATAAAACAAAAAGACAGTTGGAGTCAAAGTCAGAGAAATAAGATGAATGATTACACTAAGCAACAATGTTTGGGGCAAAAAACTTGAAATTTTTATGAAAGTATTGAGACTGACTTTTCTGTGAGATTTTTGTCAAGGTATGATGTTACTGTTTCAGTATTTATAACTGCCTGACATAACTACTTTAAAATAAATGCCAATGATTTTTATATATAGCTTCTAATGCTTATTTTTTAATTATTATTTTGTAACAATATCTTGAGTACTGTATTCTGATTACTACTTTTAAAGACTTAGAGTAAAATATAAAACTGAATTTTAAGCCAGGCGCGGTGGCTCACGCCTGTAATCCCAGCACTTTGGGAGACCGAGGCAGGCGGATCATGAGGTCAGGAAATCGAGACCATCCTGGCTAACATGGTGAAACCCTGTCTCTACTAAAAGCACAAAAAATTAGCTGGGCGTGGTGGCACACGCCTGTAGTCCCAGCTACTTGGGAGGCTGAGGCAGGAGAACTGCTTGAACCCAGGAGGCGGAGGTTGCAGTGAGCTGAGATCATGCCACTGCACTCCAGCCTGGGTGACAGAGCGAGACTCCATCTCAAAAAAAAAACCAAAAAAAAAAAACAAAAAAAAACAAAACCCAACTGAATTTTACTTTGCAATTACACTGAATGATATTGAACTTTTCTTGGCAATATAAATAACATAAATGACTGGGGTTGAGAATGCAAGTCCTGTTTTTTGTTTTTGTTTTTAAGAAGCCAAGCTAAGATTTTATGGCAAATATAAAGTCCACACTTTAAAAAATTTAACACTCAAATTTAACTATCAGTTGATTGATTTTTTAACTTGGCAAGGGTCTCCTGTGATATTTTCCAATGATTACAGTAGCCTGAAAAAAAACCAAAAAGCCTGAAAGTGAAACAAACTTCTTGGGGAGAAGATGAGTACCTTGAGATACAGGATATTGAAGGAGAGTTTGGTCTACCATGAATGTTATGAATGGGCTTAAATAGAGATTCTAACTAAGGCTTTCCAAGGGTGATGGATACATGGATACAGATGTTTTAAAGGCATCAGTCTCCAGATGTTGAATTACCACATGTATGCAGTTCTTGACTTGCCAGTTCAGCCACCCTACTTCTATGCTCACAGCAGCCTTTCCCCTTAATTATAAAAGTGGTGGGAAGCCATACCCCTCACCCATCCCAAATCTGCAGACTCAGAAACTTAAAGGATGCCAGACAGAGGGACAATTCTAAAACTTGGCTTCAGGAAAATCTTCCTTAGTGATAATTGAGAAACTATAATCTCACTATTGGCTTCCTGTTTATGCCCATTTTACACATATTTTTGTTATGGATGAAATATGTTAGAAAACAAGGTATTCAAATATTCTACATGTAGAACTATTGAAGAGAGGAGTGGTGAGAATGATAGCAATGATCATTTAATAACCTCAGCTCTTCTATTTTCAAAATGTCGTCCAAGACTATATCCTTCTCTAGAGTCAGTAAGAACAAAGCAAAGACAGCATCAGTAAGAAATGTGGATGCCGGAGGGAAAAAACCACACCGGGGTCTGTTGTGTGTAGCACTCGGGGAGGAAGTGCGCCAGGAAAAATAGCCAATGCACACAGGGCTTAATACCTAAGTGAGGGCTGTTTTTGTCCCAGTGCCTCAAGGGAAGGAACAGCTAACCCTCTGCAGAATGTTGCCTGCCCTCAGACACAAGCTGGATCGATTCTTTGAAGCCAGAATTTCACCCTGTTCTAGGGTTTGAAAGAACGCTAGGCCTGAGGAGAGGAGAATGTTATCCTTGATTGGTATGGGGTCTGTTACAGGGAAAAAGGAAATCCAAATCAGACATGTATTTCTCGTTGAGGAAACAAGTCTTGTCTTCTGAAAACCATCTGTGTCCCAGTGTGGGGCCATGTTCCAGCAGAGGAACTTGCACAGGAGGCAGGAGGTGTCCTCCTACAACCCGTAGACTAAGGCCAGCGTCCGTAGCACGCAGTTTAGACCTCTGTTGTAGCACTTGCCAGATCACTTAAATTATCTGTAAGTCTGATTTGCTTCCTCACAGGTCATAAACTTTTTAAAAACAAGAACGGCCTCATAGCTACCTTGTGTCTGTCACCTAGCTCAGTGCCTGGCAGATACTCAACAAAACAGATGTAGGAAGAGAAGACCATTGATCTAGCCGTCTATTCCTAGGACAAACTTGCCAGGGGCTCTCTTTCAGGCAGTCGGGTGACTTTCAGTCCTTTCTGGCAATGCCTGGGAAGAGCTCCAGCTGTCTGCAGTGTGAATGAGGCAGAGGGCAGAAGGCACGCTGGCAGGAAGACTCATCCAGAGGCCCACCTGAAAGAGGCTGCTGCCAGAGGAGTGGGCAGCAGAACCCACATGAGAGACCCAGGGAGGACAGCAGCTGGACTTGAGCCAGAAGCAGCGGGGAGCTGGGAACTTGAAAGAGAGGCTTCAGATCCTGTCATTGCTTCTTGCTTGATAATGAGATGTTTCTTTCATACTCAGTGACTAGTTTGCAAGAAGAGCTCTGGGCTCTCCAGAAAGCTGGATTCTTCAGGTTTTTAGGTGGGAATTAGAACTGAGAAAACTATGACTCCCTCCTACTTCCCATTTTCCGAAAGAAGGCATATGGGACTCTGAGTTCCTTACTGTCTGGGACTGCATCTTACTTATTCTCGTCTCTGACATGGACTGAGAGGGAACAAAGTTTGTGGGTATGTCGGCACATACATAGGGAGTATAGACTGAAATTAGGACAGACTCACTCCCAATTTCCTATGCCTAACAAAATTATAAGGCTATGACCTGAGTAATTCATACATATATACTCAATATTAGCTTAAGAGAAAACTTATCCTTTGTCTGTGTTTCATAAGAGTAAAAAAAACAATCTTTTATTAATTTGGATTTTGAGAAAACAATTTTGCTGGTTTTTAGAGCCTGGTGAATGTGAGCCTTCGAGTGCTTTGTTCTCCCTGCAAACCTGCCCGGGAGCTATAACCATCCAGGTCTCATGCTTCTTGTCTGTAGATTCATTGACTCCCAGCCTATTCTGACCTGCGGCACAGCCCATCAGGCAGGTAATATTTATGTCAGTAGGTTTCAGGCAAACTAATCCTGAAGGCAAATAAACATGGGAAACCTGGGTGAAACAGAGTGCAACAAACACCTTTACATGGACTCCTTAAAACCTGCAACCTCCTTAATATGCCCTGGAGAGTGGGTATACAGCATTTCCCAACATATGTAACCACAGGACCCTGTTTTTGCAGCAAATGCACAGAAATAATGTTCTGCACAGCCCCCTGTGGAATTTCCTGGAAAATAAGAGGAAAGGTCTGCAGGGGCCACAGCAGGCCTTGGATCATTACTATAAGTGACTTTGAGTGAGTCACTATACCAGACTGGGTTTTAATTTTTCTTTCTGAAACATAAAGAAATTAGATACCCTTAGACAATAAAGTCCTATCTGTTCTATAGTTCTATGATATTCAACTACCTGCACATGGTGGCAGGTACCTGTAGTCCCAGCTACTCAGGAGGCTGAGGTGGGAGGATCACTTCAGCCTGGGAGGTCAAGGCAGCAGCGAGCCGTTATTGTACCACTGCATTCCAGCATGGGCAATAGAGTAAGACCCCATCTCAAATAAATAAATAAATAAATAAACAAACAAACAAACAATAAACCTCTTTACCTATAAAGACCACTTTTAATAGGATGGAAAAAATTAAGTTACAGATTGAGAGAAAAATATTTTCTAATTACATATGTGAAAATGGACTTGTATCTAAAATATATAAAGAACCTCCTTGGTTTCAGCTCCCCATCTCCATGTGCAAATCCAGGACTTTCATCATTCTGTGAATGCCCCACCTTTTCCTTCAGCAGAAAGAAAGCAAATTATTCAATTAAAATGGGCAAAATACTTGGACAGATATTTCACCACAGAAGATAGAAAGAAGGAAAATAACATGGAAAGATGTTCAGCACCATAAGTCAAATTAAAACCGTGGTGAGATGCCACTGTATTCCTAGGATGGCTAAAGTAAAAAGAAACTCACAATGCCAAGTGCTGGTGAGGACACAGAGCAACTGAAACTCTGGTAAATTTCTAGAAGGAATGCAAAATGGTACAGCAACCTTGGAAAATAGTTTGGCAGTCTCTTATAAAGTTAAACATACACTTACCAAAGGACCCAATGATCCTCACTCCTAGGAATTTACCTAAAGAAAATGGAAACTTATGTTCCCATAATAGCCTGTACATGAATGTTTATAATCAGCTTATTCACTGTTGTCAAGAACTAAAAAACAACCCAAATTTCCATCAACAGGTGATAGGATTATCATTAAATTGTGGTAGGTACTTACAATGGAATACTACTTAGCAATAATAAGATACCAAATACTGATACATGTACCAACATGGATGATTCAGATGCATTTTGCCAAGTGAAAGAGTATAGACCCAAAGGGCTATGTAGCATTATATAATTCCTTTATTATGAGATTCTGGAAAAGGCAAAACTATACGAACAGAGGACAGATCAGTTGTTGCCAGAGACTTGGGGGTATGAGAAGGGGATAGTTGACTGCAAAGGGGCAGCAAAGGAAATTTTTGGAGGTGATGAAATTAGTTTGTATTATGCTGGATACATGACTCCATTCATTACTCAAAATCCATAGAACTCTGTACCAACCTCAAGAGTAAATGGTACTGTACGAAACTTTGAAATCATTATTATTATTATTATTTGTAGTGACAGGGTTATGTGATGTTGCCCAGTCTGGTCTCAAATTTCTGGCCTCAAGCAGTCCTCCTGCTTTGGCCTCCTAGAGTGCTGGGCTGACAGGCATAAATCACTGTGCCCAGCCAATTCTTTTTCTTGAGACAGGGTCTTACCCTGTTGCAGGCTAGAGTGCAGTGGTGCAATCAGGGCTTACTGCAGGCTCGACCTCCCGGGCTCAAGCAATCCTCCTGCCTCAAAGTCCCAAGTAGCTGTGACTACAGGCATGCCTCACCACACACGGGTAATTTTTTAATTATTAAATTTTTTGTAGAAACAGGGTCTCACTGTCTCACTGTGTTGCCCAAGTTGGTCTCAAACTCCTGGCCTCAAGTGTTCATCCCTCCTTGGCCTCCAAAATGTTGGGATTAAAGGTGTGAGCCACTGCCTAAAAATAATTTTAAGGCATTTTAATTGATATATAATAGTTGTACATATTTTGGGGGAACACGTGATATTTCAATACCTGTATCCAACGTGTAATGACCAACTCAGGGTAATTGAAATATCCATCACCTCAAACATACACCTTTTCTTTGTGGTGGGAACATCTTAATTTTTATTTTCTTGCTATTTTGAAATATACACTAAATTGTTAACTATATTTTCCCTAGGGTACTATCGAATTCTAGAACATTCTTCCTAACTGTATTTTTGCAACCCAACTCCTCAAAGAGATACTTGTCTAGGAAGCCTGTGGCATTTTTGGAGGATGAGAAATGCTAATCCTTGTACAGAGAGAGCAAAAATTGAGAGAAATTATAAAATTTAGGCTATATTAATTCTGATATAAATAAAAAATATGCAGTATAAAATTTACAAAACCTAGGAACTTTTTGCATACTATGATTAAAATAAAATATTATCACTTTTAAAAGATGTCTCAGTATTTTTAAACTCTAAAAGAACACATGGTTTGTTGAATACTATTTTCATGGTTGATCAAAATGCCCTGTTTTCTTCCCTGTGCATTACAAACACAACTATCTCCTTAACCATGTAGAAAAATGTAAGATAAAATGTTTGAAGTTCTGTTTACTTGATCTTTTCACTTGGTTTTATTTTCTGGTAAAAATTTTTCAAAGCAAAGAACAAGTCTAAAGTTTATATCACTTGAAAGGGTCGTTTTACTGGAATTTCACTGAAGTGAAACTGTTGTACTTTCTTTGGAGTGAAATCATTTCTTCGGCCCCACATCTCCAATGATTTTATGAGAGCCCGAATCATCTTGCTTTAAAACAAAAGTTAAAATCAGTTTAAGGTAAAGTCTTGACTCATTTTGCATTCATGAATAAATGTTATGTTTTCAAATCAATGGAAGAAAAACTACTTCTTTAGTGCAACATGCACTCTCCTAGTAGAATTTGTAGGCTGAAACTAAAGCGATGGTCTGGTGAGTTTTTAAATTAGAAAGTAATTCTCCTAATGAGAACATGCATTAGGGATGCAGTTCCTGCTCTGGCTCACCTAACACACCAAAACTTTCCAAATGTATTTCATCTCAGCCCTTGAACAACCTCACAGAACCAGCATGATAAATGTGCTCTAGTGTTTCAGTCCTCATGGGCCACTAGAGTTAGAGCGGCCTTTATTTTTTAGCAAATATAACCTTCCTTCTAAGTACACCCATTTATGTTCCAAGGGAAACAATGCTGCTAGGTCTAAGCTATGAATCAAATTATTCTACAAAATAGGCTTATGCATTTTAGAAAAAAGGTATCTTCTGCAGTCAGATTGTCCATTTCTGTAAACAGAGAAAAATAGAGATTTTTGAAAAGTATGTTGACTTTTTTTTCAGGTCACTTGTATATTTTAAATATTTTGGGTATTTAAAGTGGTTTTCAAAAAGCTCTAATTTTCTACTAAAACTAGGAATCTGTCTCATTGAAATTATGTTTGCGACTAGGGGTTAACACAGTAAAGCAAAAGGAGACAGTCATCTAGAGATGGTCTCACAACTGGGGACAATCTCTAAGAAGGACTTTCAGGAGAGACTCTCCAGGAAGAACTCTCAGAGGGTGGGTGATTCAGTCATACCTTAAATAATGACCAAAACCAATGGCACTAGATGACAAAGATGTCATTCTGTGATACCTTCCCTTAACACCAAGATAATTGCATGTGTTTATAAATTCTTGTTAGCATGAGTCTCTAAACCCATTCCCCGCATATTCTGTACATTTTACAGATAATTATAAGAGCTAACATTAATTGCATGCTTATTCTGTGGTCAGCACTTTTGGAGCTTTATAGGCATTTTTAAAAATTTAATCCTTCAACAACACTAGAAAGGGAGATGCTATTGTTGCATGAACAGACACTTCTCAAAAGAGACATATGAGTGACCAAGAAACATGAAAAATGCTCTACATCACTAATCGTCACAGAAATGCAAATGAAAACCACAATGAGATACCATCTCACATCAGTCAGATGGCTATTATTAAAAGATCAAAAACAGCAGATGTTGGTGAGGCTGCAGAGAAAAGTGGGCCGAGTATGGCAGCTCATGTCTGTAATTCCAATGCTTTGGGAGGCCAAGGGAGGATTGCTTGAGCATAGGAGTTCAAGCCCAGTCTAGGCAACCTAATGAGACCTTGTCTGTATTTTTAAAAAATTAAAAACTAGCTAAGAGTGGTGGTTTGCATCTGTGGTCCCAGCTACTCAGGAGGCTGAGGTGGGAGGATGACATAAGCCTGGGAGGTTAAGGCTGCAGTGAGCCATGATTGTGCCACTGTACTCCAGTCTTGGTGATAGAGCAAGACCTCATGTCAAAAAAAATAATAATAATAATAAAAGGGAGTGGAATGCTTATATGCTGTTGGTGGGAATATAAATTAGTTCAAACACTGTGGAAAGCAGTGTGAAGATTTCTCAAAAAACTTAAAACATAACTACCATTTGATCTAACAATCCCATTACTGAGTATATATCCAAAAGAAAGCAAATAATGCTACCAAAAAGACACATACATGTGTATATTCATAGCAGCACTACTATCAATAGCAATGACGTGGAATCAACCTGGGTGCCCATCAATGGTGGATTGGATTTTTTTTAAATGTGGTACATATACACCATGGGATACTATACAGCCATAAAAAAGAACAAAATCAGGTCCTTTGCAGCAACATGGATGCAGCTGAAGGCCATTATTCTAAGCAAATTAATGCCATAACAGAAAACCAAATACCACGTGCTCTAACTTATAAGTGAGAGCTAAATATTGGGTGCTCAAGAACATAAAGATGACAACAATAGAAACTGGAGACTGCCACATGGGGGAGGGATGAAGAGAAGGGGACAGGGTTGACAAAGTAACCATTAGGTACTATGTTCAGGACTTGGATGATGGGATCAGTCATACCCCAAACCTTAACATCATGCAATATATCCAGGTAACAAACCTGCACGTGTGCCTCCTCAATCTAAAATAGAAGTTAAAAAAATAATACGCCCAACATTCAAACATCAGTATGTATTCATGACAGCATGAAAAATCTCAGAAATCTATAACCTGTGGCCAGAGCCATCACAGTATATTGTATATGATGAACAGCCTAAATGAAAACAGGTATATACATTAAATAAAGGAGGAAACGGCCGAGGAGGAGAAAGAGGAGGAAGAGAAGATATTGATTTTGATGAGGAAGAGAATGTGAGAGAAACAAAAGAAGAACACTGACATATGACAAAGCCTTTTCTTTCAAGATGAGCAGATTCTGTCCTGCTGTAACTTGGCTCAAGACAACATCAGGATAGCCATTACTCAGTGACCTTCTGAGCCGAAGTCATTTCATCGTTCTCTGATCCTTTCATATTTGCTCATTAGGACGTGATGTATAGCTCTCCCTAGGCCCAAGCCAACAAGGCTAAGGTAATGCTCCACAGCTGATCCAAGAAGGCCTTGCTTCCTTGACCTTGAGACCTGTAATTCTCTGGCTTCTTGTTGCGGTGGGGCTGCTCACTGGTTACTGCTGGACCACGGAGACACTGATGGCATATTTGATACGACACCAGCCGAAAACAAAACTGCTTGAAGGGAGGGCCACACCTTATTGTCCCCAGCAGGCAGCAGCTGCTGAGGCCCTGATTTCCACACCTCTTGCTCAGAGCTTCCTGGAAACCCCAGCTGGACAGATTCTGCCCTAATGTCAGGCTACGTGGACACTTTATCCTCAAGGCACTTAGGGACTCAAGAGAGAGCGTGCCAGCTTCAAATCCACTTGTAGGGTAAATGATACAGAAAACCAACTCAGGCATGAATTTGTACACACATTAAGGAAACTTTAAGGGTCTTCAATCCATGAGCCTCTCCATGACTTTCATTGGCTCAGGGAAGACAGAGAAGTCTCAAAGCAAAGAATTCCCTCCCACTGCAGACACTAACCCAGATCACTGCAGACACTAACGCCAGGTCACTGCAGACACTAACACCAGGTCACTTCAGGACAGGCTTGCAGCCTGTTTTCTCTAAATAAGCTGTTCCCAGACTTTACTTTCATGGACTGGTAATATGACCAAAAGCATTATGAGAACTAACATAGTACCAATAATTTATTTTGCCTAGTACAGACATTAAAACAAGCAAACGCATTCCTATCTTCTATCTGCCTTCATCTCATATTAAAAAGGATGTGAGGTTTCCTGGGTTTCTTCTCACTGCTTATCCTGGCAAGCTGATCTCAGAGTTCTTTGGTCCTCATGTGGCTCTACTTGCTGTCCCTCAGATCCCTCATTTCTTCCCTTCCTTTTCACGCAGCTGAGATCCCACAGTCCATTACTGTCCTGAGTCCTTGACATTGCTCCCACACCATCCTGGCCTCTCTCTCCTACTGTGGCACTCTCTCAGTGAAACCCTGAACATTGACAACTGCAACTTTCTATCAACTCTGAGCCTTCATCTGCACAATGGAAAAAACATTCAATATGGTCAATGGTCTCCCTTGAAATTCATGGCCTAAACTCAATTAGGCCCCAAGTGCTTCTCATAGATACTGCGACAGTTCCCTGGTCCAGTCTCTCGCCCACTGTCCTAGGTAAACGTCTCACATATCCTAGACTCTCCCACGCCCCTATCCCTTCTCCTATCAACCATCTTGCTCCCAAACTATTCCATGCTCTGACCCTCTCTCCTGACAACTTCACACCTTCCCTTCTTGTCTCCCCCAGACCTCCAAACCTCCCCCGCCCCATCCTTACTCTCAGGCAAGGATCCTCCTTTCTATTTCACAGAGACAGCAGAGGAAAATAGAAGAGAACATCTACCTGCTCCCACCACCTCATCTGCTGTTCCAAGCCAGTGGCCAGCTACTCAGCCTTCCCTCCTGTTCCGGTGGATGAACAGCTCTTCAGCCAACAGACAAGCCTCTAGGGAAACAAAAAGTCACATTTCTTAATCCTATGAAACATATGGTCTATTAGAAAGACAGACCAGCAAATAAATGATGATAAGATTATTATAATAATCTCATAACAATCATAATAAGGTATGATAGTAATCTTAATGATAAGACTCATGTCTCATAAAGGGCAAGTCTAAAGATTAGTGAAAAGTGCCCAAAAGAAGGTGCATCAGGGTCTGCCTAGAGGGAGGATCAGAGCAGGCTTTGCATGTGTGTTTACCCGAAAGAGAAGCAGCCACGCTGGGAAGAGGGGCTACCCGTTGAGGAAAAAGCAAGAGAGGAAAAGCTCTACTGGAAGAAAGTCTAATTATCAAAACCACTGAGGCTTAGACATTGCCCACCAGCAGATATCACGTGTCTAGAAACCATTGAGAAACCATTAAGAAACCATTCAGAGAGTACTAACTTCATGAGAACAAAACCATCAATCAGAGGCAAACATCATCCCATAGTATTTGGTATTGTCCTTGCTTTCAAGTTGTTAATAACCAATATGGAGGCTGCTGATGGCCAAGGAATCTGCCTGTAGATGGTAAACAACACCCAAGATATTAGAAGAAGGTGGACAATAAATGGCATCTGGGTTTCCGTCTCTGCCCTGCCATTAACTGGGTGCGGTTCTGGATGGTCTCCCCTCTCTGGACTTCAGCTGCTTTGCTATAAAGGAAAGGGTTTGGATTGCGTTATTTCTAACTTCCTTCTAAACGCTAGCACTCTGGATGACCACAGAATACATTGGGGTTTGCAATTGACAGAAATAAAAGAAGACTTGAGTCTTTGAGTTACAGGGTTGAGACAGGCATCTCATCTCAGAATTGTTGTCCAGGGTGGCTTCATTTAAGGTGCTGTGTCATTCTCAGAAATATCTCTGATGTGTATTTCAAAGTCTTACAAGATCTTTGAATCAAAGGCTGGCAGATTTCCGCTCTTTCCATTTATGGGAAAATGACAGGAAAGTGTTTGTGTTGTGTGGATGGTTTCTGGTGCCCTCATCAATGTCTGGCGTTAAGGCTGGGTCAATACCACTTTGTTTTCCTCCAATAAGTGCCTTAAAACTGTCAATGCCAGGAACAGCAACCAATCTTTATTAATTAGCCTTTATTCTCTGAAAAGATGCCTTCAGTCACATTTAGAAGGAGAACTTAGTGCTATCCTTGGCACCAATTTCTAGAATCCTTCTCTTCACATTTGCTCCTTTTGTTCCTTTTAATGACTTCATATTAGTGCCTCCTGGGCTATTCATTTGTTCTTAGGTCTGAGGGGCCCACCTTAGATGACCAGCTCATGAGAATACTCAGAAATGTACTTCTTGCTTGGCTCTCAGAAAACTAGACTTGATTTGCTTTTTTTTTTTTTTTCCCCATAAAAGGTAGCAACTGAGGATTTGATTTCAACCCTCTGCCAAAATCCATATCCTCAAGTAGCTTATCAGGATAAAATTAATGATAACTGAGGCAGAAAGTGGGTTTGCCCTCTCCTGTTGTTAGCACCCTGCAGTTAATAGAACATGATTCTTAAAAAAATAACCCACCAAAGCAAGGGAGAATCTATGATAACTCACATTGATTATTGACTATGTGCTAATCAATTTATATATAAACACCTTATCAAGTAAATATTGTTATTATTATTACTATTCCATTTTATAAATGTGGCTAAGCCGGGCTAAGTATACAGTTAGTAAATGTCAGAGCCAAGATTCTCAAGGAGACTCTCTGGCTTTACAGCGCACATTCCAGACCCCAGGCTATATTGTCTCTCAAGTTTCCCCATGGTGTGTGATTCCATATATCTGGCATTACTAGTTTGATTTCTATCTTCCCCTAGACTATAAGCTCCATGAGGGCAGGGCCTTGTCTGCTTCACTTACTACTGTATCCTTAAAACTAGCACCATGTCATGCTTATACTAAGTGTCTATAAATATTGTTGAGTATAATGGAAAATGACTTCTTTCCCCAATTCTCAGAACCGAGCAAATGCATAAAAAATAGCTGCTGGGTTCAGAATTGAACAACTGAATAAGGGTGTGTCAGGAATTCTCTCCTGCCATCGCTGAAGCTCCCTGGTGGTGAGTGCAGCCACATTCATCACTGTTATACCCACAGAGGCTACTTAAGAAAAATACCCAAAGGCCTGAACCTTCCCCTATTAATCCCACACTCACACTCACCTCTTTTCACTTAAAAAACCATGAAAATCTCCCTTGACAAACAGAGTCCACTGGTCTTTGGCTTGAGTCAAGAAGCACAGCTGATGCAGGGAATTCTGCCTGCACCCTCTGCACCCTTTTGGCTTCCTTCTCCCACCTAGGCTCAATGCAGCCACAGGGATCGGGTCTAGGCAGTCCTCCCAGGCTCATTACAAATCTTTGGTTCACACACACATTCCTGGGGGACTTTAAAAGCAAAGAGGCAGAGTTACTCGGAATCAGCTGAAATCTGTCAAGCCTCCAGGCCAGCTGGAGCAGACCAGTCCCAGGGGATGGTAACCTAGCAACCGTTCAGGTCCCACAGGCCTCTGACTGCAGCACCTTCTCCTTGGAGTTACCCGGCCCCATTTCCACCGCAGCCTAAAAATGGTTGAAGAGATATTAAGACTGGAGATGGTCCTGGATATGAGGTGCGTGTGATGCACACACACGTGCATGCGTGTTTGTTTATATCTAGGGGAAGATAGAACACACCCGTGTATGTGTGTCCCCTGCTTATACTGTTTGTAGGAAGAGGGGACGGATTTAAAAAAAAAAAAAAGATGTGGGGATCCTGCCTGTTAAACCAGCTTTACCGTCTCTCAACTAAAATCCACTAGTGACTGCAAGTGCTAAAAGTGAGCTAGATATTGCTTCAGAAAATGCCAGGAAAGCCATCCCAGCAGGGCAGTATTAGCTTCATAGCAGCAGCAATATCTAAGCGGAGCTTCTAAGAGCTAAGAATAGCTATTGTTTATTGAGTGCCTGTTCTGTGCTGTGAATGGTGCTAAGCACTTACAAATATTAGTTTATGAAATAGGTATTTTTCATGCCATTGTTACAGATGATGAAACTGAGGCCCAGAGCAGTTGGGTAATTTGCCCCGAGTCACACAGCTGGTGAGAGGTCCTGGTACAGACTCCACCAACAACCAACAGCACAGCCTGGGTAGACCTTGGCTTCCTCTCCCATTGAAGAGGAGAATAATGCCAGCCTTGCCTGTTTTCATGGCATCCAAGGAGACAAGTGAGGTGAACATGCTCTGAAAAGGACCATGTGGGTGGATTTGAGGTGATTCTAGGAAAACTCTTTCCCTGTTTATACTGTAAGATACTTGGGGGAAAATGTCTCACTTGACTTGTCTGTGTCCTCAGAGGTAGTACATATAAAGCTCTTAGAAAATAATGCATTGAATGAACAAATGAATCAACACATGACAAATAAACTTTTAGGTGTGTTCACCAAGTGCCACCTCCCAGAAAAAAACTCAAACTATTTTAAAATTGCTTTCCTCCACGCTCCTGGGAAACGCAGTGCTTCTATATCGCCTCTGAGAAAACCTTACCACCTACAGGTGTGAATCTAAGAGGCAATCTTTCTGGTTTCCTGGGAAAAGCTGTGTGTTTGCTCACGTGGAAATGTGCAAAGGTAAGAAGAGCAAATATTTCATTTGACAGGAGCCAAAATAGGATAACAGCACCAACAGTTTTTTAAATGAAGTCTTAATTATGGCTCACAGTCTCATTTATGATGAGAATATTTTTGAGGTTCATATATATTCATATAGATCAATTAGATGATAGATGATGATAGGTAGAAAGACAGACATTTGCATATACTATTTTTAAACATCAATCAGGATAACCGTGCATGGAGGAGGAGAAGTATGAAAACTGAACACATGGAGTAATGCAGAAAAAGTGGGGAAGGCAGCTTTGCATTCAGTCCCATGATGGGCCCAGCTTGTCTCTACCTACCACAGTCTGCCTGGCAGGAAGCGCTGCAGTGGCCACAGCTGGAGCCACCTCGGGATGTGTGGCTGCCAACTGCCAACAGCAACGGGCACTTGGTTCGTGCTGGTGGCCAACTCGATCCATACCAATGTTTAGCAAATGAAGCGTGGAGTGGAAATCTGCCAATTTAAATGACACGGTGCTCGTTGTATGCTGTTCCCTTTGAATCTCAGTATAGTAATTATGGCTCCACACCTTCTATTGCCTTTCATTTAATCTGATATGGTAGGAACCTGGGGCCGGGGCGGGGAGAGGTCTATCCAGTCAGCTTCTGATGAAGGCGGCTCCCGATGTCAGTGGGTAACTTAAAAACCAGAGATAAACTTTAGTCTGGCTTGGGATTGAGGAATAATGCTGGAAGAAGAGTCACATGCCCCTGACCTTAAGGAGGATCCAGCAGATGGACATGGAAGAGTGATAGGCACCATCTGGGTAATCTGTGTGCAGAAAATTGGTAGTCAACTGTCCACTCTTTCAAAAATAGCATATGTTACAGCCACCCAATATCATTCATGACCAAAACCTGTTAGAGTTTGTAAACAGCCTGGAAGAACAATGAGAAAAGCCTTAATTGGAGATCTATTTGTGCTTCCGTTATGAAAGCAAATGAATGATGTGTTAATGGAAGGTCCTGGGACTCATTTACAAGCTTTGGCACCTGTTAAGTGCTGTCTCAGGCAGCCTCTACAGAAGGACAAGTATTAGCATTTTAAAGTAATCGAGGACATTTTCATATGCGTGTAACCCTTGCTGTCCTCAATTCTATTTACATGATAGCAGATGAACAAATAAAATGACTGGGAGATGATTAGCTTTGAAGCATGAAGTGTAAACAGTCTGGGTTTCCACACACATGCTAATTGCTTTCCACTGATGCCTCACAGAGAAAGGACCTATAGGTTGGAACAATTATTGCTGGAGTACCTGGTGCGATTATGTATGTGAAGTGTATTATACACTGTAAAGTGATGTACAAATGTGAGTGGTTGATAGCAAGAATAGACATGATTCTATACACCCCTTCCCTCCTGGATCTCTTCTCTCTCTGCAATTGCACAGCCTTTAACTACAGTACAAATGCACGTGTGTCAGCCTCCCTAGATAATGAGAGGGAAGTTATTCTCTACCTGTCACTTTTCTCTCTCTGGCCCTCATCTATTCTGTACAGTTCTCTCCTTCTCCCCGTAAGGGCATAGAACTCACAGGCTATCCCCTGGCATTTCAGAAGTCTTCCTGCCCCATAGCAGGCACTCCCAAACCTACCCCCTCCTGCCCTTCTGCCATTTACACCTTATTCATGACAGCTTTTCTGGATCGGACCCTTAATTAATTGCATTCTTGCTCACCAGTGGCAAGGACGAGACTGCAGACTCCGTAAAGACATTGTGTTTTCTTTGCACATCTGCTTTGCAGTAGAGTAACATTTAGGGGCCTATTGCACACAAGATGGTTGGGAGGGCACGAGACAAGAGGAGGCTCTGGCCAGGCATAAGACAGCAGACTTTGACTTGACTTGACTTCCTTGAGATTATTTGCTGCTTGAGTGTCAGGCTAAGTTGTCACCTGACTGTAGTCCCTGGCTTTTCATTCAGTATTGCCACTTCCTGGCTGCTGAACCTGGGCAAGTACTTGAAATATTTAAATATGTTTTCTAATTTATAAAATAGAAATGATAAATAGTGTCTGACTCATAGGATTGCTCTGAGATTAAATGAAATATTTCTTATCAAGTGCTTGGACATTACCTGATATGTACTAAGTACTCAGTAAATGCTAGTGATCATGGCCCAGCCTGTTATTATCTTGCATATGAGTATGCAGTCTACCATTTTGCTGGACTTCTGAGCTTGAGTCTCAAAGATTACCCAGGGACCCAAGGAGAAGCATCTTAGAACCAGGACCCACAGGACCCCAAAATGATGCTCTGAGGCACCAGAGAAACATGCCGCTATCACTTTCAACAAACTCTACCAGACTGTCCACAGAAGCTCCTTAAGTAAGCACCATTTTCACATGTTCCACATTCATCCCCAAAACCTTCCCTAAAAGTTTCAAGAGAGCCTGTTTCCCAAATAAACTGAGCCAGAAGCTTCTTCAGAGCAAAACTGATTGACAGCCTGAATGATTGCAAGTTCATGTCTGATGTGGTAGAGCATCCTGGGTTATTTATAGAACAGCTTCTATTTGACTAAATCTGAGCTTTCAGCTTCCTCAAAGAGATGAGGATAAATCTTTTTTTTTTTTTTTTTTTTTTTTTTTTTTTTTTTTTGAGACGGAGTCTGGCTCTGTCACCCAGGCTGGAGTGCAGTGGCGCGATCTCGGCTCACTGCAAGCTCCGCCTCCCGGGTTCACGCCATTCTCCTGCCTCAGCCTCCCGAGTAGCTGGGACTACAGGCGCCCGCCACCTCGCCCAGCTAGTTTTTTGTATTTTTTAGTAGAGACGGGGTTTCACCGTGTTAGCCAGGATGGTCTCGATCTCCTGACCTCGTGATCCGCCCGTCTCGGCCTCCCAAAGTGCTGGGATTACAGGCTTGAGCCACCGCGCCTGGCCGGATAAATCTTTAAAAATAAATAAGTAAATAAAATGTAAGGGAAGGGGGAAATGTAAAAAAAAAAAAAACAAAAAAACAAAAGGAAGTCATTCTCAGGGCTACTGGAAGTGGCAAAGGGGAAGAATGTCTCAACATGTTTTGAAGATAGTCATATCTTTTCTGCATCTTTTCAGGCATTTTTTCTGCCTTTTTTGACAGACTCTTCAGCAGAACTCCGACCAGCATTTCTCCAAGCCTCTACCCACTGGTTGGCAAGAATACCTTTAACTAAGTTTCCAATCCAGCATTTCTCCCAAGCCGCTGCCTGCTGGTGAGCAAGAACACCTTTAAGTAAGTTTCCCATCGGTTTCAATTCCTTCAATGCATTGTGTGTATCTGTGCCTCGCTTTAGCTATTGTGCAGACACTGTAGGGAAAAAATGCCGAGTCCTTTAGATAGCCCAGTTCCCATCTCCTTCTGCATCTCTCCCTAGGGTAGACTCCCATTTTTAGGGGAGAGGGGATCTTACTCCTTCTCACATCACAGGGTGAAGAGACTCCCTGGCCTTACACAGTCCTTGAAGGTGTGCAAGCTGTTGTCTCCTGTCACCAGAGCGATGTTCCTATCGCTATGGGTCCTGCTGGCCCCAAAGTCTAGCCAATTTAATCCATGACTTGGTCTCTTCTGGGTTGGTCAAGGCCCAGAAGCACTCTTGGGATAAAGTGTCCTCTCCTTGACTCTGGCTATCTGCAGACCCCTGAGTGTCTGCTGCATCTTTGTTCATACTCTGCTTCAGGGATTCCTTGCCTGCCACGGTAGACTGATTGACAAGTCCCCTGGCCATCAACTCAGCATCCACAACCCATGGGCACTGGCAGCAGCCTAGAAAGCTAAACCCAAAGGATCCACTCTGTCTGACCCTGCGGCCCGAGCTGGCTTTGCCCAAGGTTGTTGTAGGTAGTAGAACATCTTAAAAGATCATCAGTTCCTGAGTTGTCAGTGTCAGCATTGCTTATCTAACACATCTACCTCTCTCTCACATCTAAGTAGGTCCCGTGTCATCAGTTGTCAGGCCTTCTGGTTCTGGTACCAAAGACAAAAGGATTATCTTAGAGGAAAATTCCCAATTTTGAGTCTTTGGGGCATGGCTTCTCTTACTAAAGGTGGGTGGGAGTGAATGTGTAAAGGCCTGCAGCAAATTCCCTATCCTGACAGTTACCTGATTTTCAGGGCTATTGCTCTCTTGCAGAATCTTAACTTGCATGGGAGAAGTTAAATCTTATGTCCAACTTTCTCTCTTGAAACTTCTGTATTATTTTTCAAACCCCTCCCCAACCTTACATACAGATAGATACATTGCGCCAACCAGGACCAAGGTAAAGAACTCACACGGGTAAAAAGAAAGCACATTAATGGATTTGAAATAACATCCCTGTTATACATATAACTGCCATTCCCACTCCATTTTGCATGCTCCCTATTTGTTTCTAAACTCATTCCTAAATACTTCAAGAGAAAGAATGTTTTATTTTTGAGACAAAGTCTCACTCTGTCACACAGACTGAAGTGCTAAATACTTCAAAAGAGCCTCTTCCCCAAATAAACGCAGCCAGAGGCTGAGCACCCATTTCACATTGATGAAAAGTTCTGTGTGCCATGCACATTCACCATACACACTACATCCACAGCCAAGCTCCGAAATCCTTTGTCTGTTTTTCTGGACAAGATTGGTGCTTTGCAAGTAGAGAGGAGGAAGCTCATAGATGGCCCAATGCTATTAAAATAAGACAAATAAATGTTCACCTACTATTCATTATACATAGAGAATTTTCAAAGGAACAAGTGTTAGATTTGATCTAAATAAATGACATTGATCAAACAAATTAAGAACAAAGAGGTTTCCCTGGAGCAGGAGAGGCTGCAGAGCAGGTTTGCAAGCTCTCAATTCAGGGTGGAGCTGAGTGCTTTAGATCTGTAGGGCTCTTCCTTTAGCGTGTGTTGATCTGGGTTTTAACCGTCGTTAAGTTAAAGTTTATTAAGAAGCATCAGCAATACCCAAGAAAGCATGAAGGTACCAGCAGCTATGTTCAACCCATGAAAAACAGAAGTAATTTGAAAAATGGAGTGCATGTTCACAAGCAAAGCAAACGGAAAAGCCAATGAAGCACGGAGCCACAGAGCCAGCTGGGAGAGTGGTGGCAGGGGCTGCTCCTGCGGGTCCCTGTTTGCTAACAGACAGCCTAGGCCAGTGACACGGGAGCTTTTGCTGGCTGTCAGATCATTTTCAGAAGCAGCAATTCATGTCACGCTAATAGCTCAGTCTATAATTAGGCATATTTATCTAAGTCTCTGTGATCTGTCTCCTGCCTCTCCGTGCTTGGTTTCCTCCAAGAACAAATAATCCCAATGAGTTATGAGTCTCCAGAGTGGCAAGTGGGAGTGTGTATGTGTGCTGAAAGCCCTGTTATCAAATGGTCTAAATGCAATCTTCTTATTGTTCAAATATGTGGGTAGAGATTGTCTCTTCTCATGGGAGGTGGATTCTTCAGTGCTTACCAGAAAGAGCTGGGAAGCAAAACACATCAATGATCATGCTATTTCTGTGTCTTCCTACGTTAGGTCAAAGCAGTACACCTTTGCAATGGACTTCAAGACTGCTTGGAAAGATGATAAATAAGAGCAATTGTCAATTAACATTTTAAAATTATTTGGAAAGCCATAAAAGAGGCTACAGATTGAAGACCCTGAGAGTAGCTGTCTGCTTTTGTTCTTTTTCTTTATTTCAGCATATTTTGCAACTCAAAAAGGAAGATATTATCATCAGGTGATTTGTCATGTATGGGCCAATAAGGCAATTGGAAGAAAGCTGGGTGCCCTAGAATTTTACTGGGCCTTGATCAGCTCGATTCTCCATATCTGTGGGATCCGTGGTGAGGCCCTCCCGTCAGAAGACTGATGCAAAAGGCCACCCTTTGTACTTTTCTCATTTTCCAGGGAAACTGGAATCAGCCAGCTGTTGCCTGACTTGTTGCTCCCTGGGAAATAGTTTCCCTGAACAAATAATGTGCACCCTCTAAATTTGAACTCCTCTGCTAGAGCTTTACCTCATTCTTGTAGCAAGTATATAGTACCGCCAACCCAGGCTGCCAGTCAGAAAAAGAGGCAATAATTATAAGCTGCACCAGATAGATGCTTTCTAGAAATAAAGATTAGAATCCACTTTTTAAAAACAAATATCTTTGGTTGCTTACTCTGATACACTAGCTCCTTTCATATTCAGAAAAATCCTGAAGATAAATATTTTCACATCCTCATTTTCCAAATAAGTAAATGGATGCACAGTAAGGTGAAGTTACTGGCCCAAAAAACCACAACTAATATGAGGCTTCAGTAAGATTCAACCCCTGGTCTGCTGTGTGTACAGCCTGTGCTACTTTGTCACCCCATCATGGAGTCTCAGCCCTTGCTTTCTGTCTGAGCAGGCTGCCTCTTTGAACAGAAACAGAAAGGTATTTGCACTGAGCTTTTGCTGACTGATATGGAAGAATAAAATGTTAGTAATTTGTATTTCACGAGTCCACAGCTCCTATTATTTATCCAGATTATTGGCCATTTTCTACCCTTCCTATTAAAGGCAAAGGACTCTGGATGAACTTGAATGTTATTCTTATGGATCACATACACACATAGAATCAGGTCGTATGCATCACTTTCGTGAAGCTTACATGTTCTATTCAACTGACCATTGGACTGTATCAGAAACTCCTGCTACTGATGTCAAGCCTAGAAGAGCACATCGTATTAAAAACCTGATAAAGCTGTACACATTCACTAAATTCTAATGTGCTCCAGTGGGACTTCCTGTGTATGAGCTGCTCATTTCCTGTGGAACTCTGAAGCCGGATAGACTGGAAATGCAGAAGTCAAGCAGCCCAAGAGATTTATGTAAGACAACAGCATCAACCTCTTCCATTACATCTTTGTTAGGGCTCTTTCTCAAGCTGCAAAATGTATTTATATGATTTTTATATCCAGTTCATTCTCCTTGCATCCACTATTGACAAAAGGACAGACAGCAGAAGAAAATATACAAGAAAAGAAAGAACTAAGTCAGTGTTTCTCCAAATGTGGCTGGGACCCCTATTTCATCATCACATGATGTGCCTGCTAGAAACTCAGGTTCTTGGGCCCCACCCAAGATTTAATGAACCAGAATCCCTGGGGCGGGCCTAGGAATATATATTTTAATAAACTTCTGAGATGATTTCTAACTCTTTAAAATTTGTGAACTATTGAGGAAGAGTCAGCAAGCTCAGTACTAAGTCCCTAGATTAATTAATAAATGAAAATACTTTTTAAAAGATTAGAGACATTGGTAGTGCCAAATTATACCCATGCTTAAGATCTTTTGTGTCTTTAAAGAATAATGACTTACTGTTATTAAAATGATACATGCTTAATATTCAAAATTTAAGTGAGAACTAAAAAAATTGGAGACATCTGCATACATGGATTGAAATATGGAACTCAATATAATAAAGATGCCAATTGTTCCCAAATGATCTATAGGTTTTATGCAAATCCTAGCAAAATTTCAGGAGGATTCTTTGTAGATATAGACATGCTGATTTAAAAAAATGTATGGTGAAGCAAAGAAACTAGAATAGCTGAACAATTTTGACAAAGAAGAATAAAATTATAGAAATAACACTATCTGATTTAAAAGTTTACTATATAACCACAGTAACCAAGACAGTATGGAACTGGCAGATAAATATAGATAGATGGATCAATGGAACAGACTAAAGGATTCGTAAATAGACCCCTGGAAGCACAACCAACTGATTTTTTTTTTTTAATATTGTGCAAAAAATTCAGCTGAGAAAGAATAGTCTTTTCAGTAAATGATATTGGAACAGTTGGACACTCATAGGCAAAAAACATTAACCTCAACCTAAACCTCACATAGTATCCTCACTCTGCCTCACTTCATATAACTTTTCACTACATTGAATATTATATTTATTGTGAAATTGTCTATCTCCCAACAGTGGAAAATAAACCCTATGAAGACGTAGACTTCTTTTGTTTGGTTTACTATTGTATCTTTATAATGTAGAACAATGTTTGGCATATAGTGTAAATTCACTAAATATTTATTGAATAAATGACAAAATGAATGGACTCAGGAAAGAAAATGGAAAAAGCAACAAAGTATACAATCTCAACACCAAGATATAATTAGTGTGATAACATGATGAAAACTCTTTGTAAACAGCTTTCTTTGCATACATTAATATAGACACATGGATGATAGGAAAATGGAGAAAATGGATAGATGGAAACAGTTTTACAATACGAGAATGACAGAAAGCCATTTTAGAAAATAAATTAACTTTATTTTAATTTAATGTTTAAAAACTAGGGAATGCTGCATATAAATTAAAGTTTTCTTACCATAGATATTAGTTTTTATAAGGGTCCTATAGTGTTTACAAAACAATGATTAGAACATTTGAGGTTGCAGTTATTATATTTTTTTAAATTATATTCTCAATTTTAGAAAGTTTCAACTGACTCCTTCCTAAAAATGATGAAAATATTTACTCTTATAATTCTTTCCACTTCCTTTTCTGCCTAACATTTTTACTTTCACTTTGTCAAGGTCTATAACACTAAAATAGCCATGAGTTCTACGATCGTTCAATTTTAGTTTTATGTATAAATGTAGTGCTCCATCCCAAGGATGTTACCACAGTTTCTTTATTCCTGAGTTCTTTATATTGATCTCAATTGACTACATTTTGTAATGGTGTTGATTTTTTCAAACAGGGCTATGAGTACTAAAGTCCCCAAGTTCTCTCATGTTTGAAACTGTCCTCTATGTCCTTTTATTCTTGAAAACAACCTAACAGGTACCACATACACCAATAAAGGATTAATTTCTGCAGAAACTGGCCTCCTTTCATGAAAAAGTTAGAAAACTGAACAAATTATATGAAACAATTATTGTCAGGATAAAACAACTCAGTCAGGATAAAACTATAATCCCTGAGAGAAAATAAAAAATAAGGTGAATCTGTGATTGCCTCACCTGCAGACAGTTTCAAGGACATAGCACAGAATAGGGGTTGATATATGTATTAGTTAATTCTTACACTGCTGTGAAGAAATACCCAAGACTGGGTAACTTATAAAGGAAAGAGGTTTAATTGACTCACAGTTCCACATGGCTGGGGAGGCCTCAGGAAACTTGCAATCATGGTGGAAGGCAAAGAAGAAGCAGGCATCTTCCTCACAGAGCAGCAGGACAGAGTGAGTGTAAGCAGGCGAAGTGCCAGATGCTTATAAAACCACCAGATCTTGTGAGACTCACTCATTAAGACAAAAACAGCATGGGGGAAATCGCCTCATGATTCAGTTACCTCTACCTGGTCCCACCCTTGACACATGGGGATTATTACGATTCAAGGTGAGATTTGGGTGGGGACACAGAGCCAAACCATATCAGGGTGCACAAACAGAGCCTGGCGATATCACTGACTTGAGGAGATGGAAGTCAGTGTTTGGAATGTCAAGGCTGCCAGAATGTAACAGACACAGTATAGGAGAGGAAGAACCTGTGTAGAGGGACATCCCTGGAGATATATAAGGAAGTACCCTTCAGTCCCCTTGAGTCCTTGTAAGTGAAACTCCATGAGTCTGGATAAAGAACTACTGAAAAGAAGTAGCCTGAACAATTACTGGAGTGCTTATAAGGCTTGGAGTAGTTCATGTTCCCATCTGCCTGGATGGAGAGGCCTTGTCATAATACATGGAGCATTGGCAAGAGCCCTCAGAAGAGTCTTGCCTTAGGATGGGCTAAATTAGCTGTAAAACAAAGATTGCTTCAGATCCACTCTGGCCGAAGGTTAAAAGCAAGCCTCGAAAAGATCAAATTGACTCAAAGTAGCTTGACTACATGCCAGAGTAAATTACAGCACTCTTTAGAGGAATAGAACTAAATCCACCACCTAGCAACATAAAATCCACCATGCTTGGCATCTAAGAAAAAAAATATTGCATATGCAAAGAGGCAGGAAAATATACCAGACACTTAGGAGAAAATCAATCAATATAAATAGATTCAGAAATGACAGAGATAATGGAATTAGCAAACACATTAAAACATTCATTTAAAATCTTATAAGGACTCTCAAGGATGTAAAAGAAAACATGAACATGGTGAGGAAAAAAATGAAAAATATTAAAAAAAAACCAAATGGAACTTCTGGAGATGAAAGATACAGTACAAAAAAAAATGAAAAATAAACTAGATAGAATCAGTGTAGTAGCACTAATTAGTGGCTGATTAGATACTGCAGAAGAGATCAGCAAGCATAGCAATACAAACTATCCGAAGTGAAGAGTAGAGAGAAAAAATACTGGAAAAGTGAATAATGACCCATGGGACAATATCAAGTGTTCTAACAACTGTATAATATGAGTCCGAGAAGGGGGAACTGGAGGAAAGGTGGGCATTTTTTTAAAAATTTGAAAACATAATGACTAAAAATCTTCCAAATTTAATGAACACTATAAGCCTTTATATCAAAGAAACTCAATAAAACCCAAGGAGAAGAAACATAAAGAAAATCATACCAAGACACATCATAATTAAATTTCTGAAAGGCAGTGATTAAAATAAAAGAGCTACCCAGCTGAACATAATATTCTAGGATCACACTTTCTTTACCTCAGAACTCTGAGGTATTTTTCCATTCTGTTCCATCTGGCATTGATTGTTATTAAGTCCAAATTAAGCCTGATTTTCCGTTTATGGTTGATAAGATGTTTGTACTTGGCTGTTTGAAGAATTCTTCCTTTATGCTTAACCAGGACATGATTTGTTCTTCACCATTCATTATTTATTTTTAACTTTCAATATTTAAATTTATTGCATTTTCAACACTCAAATCAACATTTTCATCTTAAGGAGGATTTTCTGAACTACAGTTCTTGATATTTTTCCTGTTCTTTTGTGTGAGTTTTGTACTAAAGATACTTATTATCCTTACATTTAATGATCTCTGTCTTTTATAGCTAGTGTTTTCTCTTTCATTGCTTTAATCCTCCACATTTTTTTCCTGTAGTATTATTATCTCAAGCTAGTAATTTTATTTTCATTCCTGTGTATTCTGTTCCTTGCCTTTTCTAATTATATTGACAATGATTTTTGTTTCAGGGGAATCTCTTTTCCTGTCTCCCTCTTATTTTATAATTTTGGTTTGAAACTGTTGTTTTATTGTATTGCATTCATATATCATTAAATTTTCATATAGTGGAGAGTAGTCACAGAACTAGTTTATACTTTGGTTATATTTTCTTCCAGATCGGGCTCATCTTGTTTTTGCATTTTGTCCTTTTTTTCTTATTTTCCTGAGTGTTCTTTTTCAATTTGCCAGTACTTACTGTGGGCAGACATTGTATACACATTATTTTGCTTGGATGTAAGTAGTATAAATTTATTTTGACTCCTTTCCTAACACTTTGGAGTCACAGTTTGAAAAATCTGCCTTCTATGATTTTTTCTCCAGGCTAAGAACGCTGAAGCTTGTTAGTGAGAGATCCTGACTGAAATGACTGCAGTCCTTGTTTGATATTGGTATTTATCTCTTCTGAGATCCTGTTAAATACACTGTAGCAGAGTTCAGTCCACCCAGCCAGGGGCCATCCGACTTCAAAGAACTTCAATACACTTCAGCCTGATTTATCTAAAACACATTCCCCAAATGGTCTTTTAAAGAAAGCTATAATATTAAAAAAAAAAAAAAAATACCCTGAAACAAATTTGAGCTGTTTGGGAGGAAAAATTCCACTGGAAGTGGAAAGAGAGTTAACCAAAGTAGTTTTTGCAAATAATTGCATTGAAGGCTGAACGCACATGAACCAGAAAGGCTCAACAATAGGCAAAATGAATAGATAAGAAAAATCAAGTCTCAAGTTAGATGAAAGGACTAAAGTCAATAATAAATGATGTATAAGGCAAGGGAGAATATCCCCATGTCCATTTGGGAACGTACTGAATGGAGAGAATGCAGCACTTGTAGAAAATAAATGATGTGTGTATATTGATACCTGATGAACAAGAAACACATGGAAAAGAAAGCGTTGAGAGTCCTTGAAAACTGCAAACATCAATGGGGCTGTAATCAAAGACTTGAGTGAGTACAACTAAAATAAATTGTCCTTTGAACTTAAGAGGAAAAAATGGAAATTTTTGAGAAATGAAAGAGTATGATGCGTTTCTGAAAATGTATTAGATCATATGCCAGAGGGTGACAAAGCTGAGCTATTACTCAGAGTTGGCGACTTTTTTTATTCAGAGTTGGCGACTCCATCACAAGTAGTGTTTTTCTTATGGCTAAGCTAAGTAAAGGAACCCTTAAGATACGTGGTTAGAAATTTGAATCCATGTAGAGATTAACTAATTTCACTGACAGTCACAAAAGAAGCAGCAGAATTCAGGAAGACTTGTTTATTCAGCTGGTGCTTCAGCCAATATTTATTTGCTTTATTATAAGACACTTGAACATGTAGGGTAATGTATAAAGATTTTGTCACATTTGTAAGTGAAAAAAGAAAAGCTCATTGGATGGCGGTGAGGAGGACATTTTGTTAATTGGGAAAGCATCGTTGCTAAATGGTTTTGATTATGGGAACAGGAGCTCCATATGGTTGGGAAGGATCTGGAGACACAGGACATCAACCCCCTGGGTGAAACAGCCTGGAAAAAGTTCACTGCATTCTTGGCTAGAACTCTGGAAAATATGACACTCTCAAATCACAGGTGGATTATTTTTTAGGAAATGAAAGAGTATGATGCATTTCTGCAAACGTATTACATCATATGCCATGTTTTTGGAATTTTGCCTGATTCCCTTTTGTCAATAGTAAAGAAAGTTGAATGGTAATCACTATGTGATTTTTTAGCCTAACATAGAAAACCCAAGAGAAAAGCAGAGCCTTTTTTTGGCCTTTATCCAGTAGGTATTTAAACTCCTTTTTAAGTGGCTCATCTTTCTTGTTCTACATAATGTTGGCAGAACAAATTCCTGCTCATTACATCTTTAATGTATGTTTATGCTGTTAGGGAAACTAATGACATGTCAGTGAGCATTAAATGTTTGTTTATTTCCTCAGCAAGGCTATCCATACTATGGATGACAGTTCATCCATCTGTGCTTGAAATACATTACCAGATTTCTCAATTTCTGAAAGACTGTAATTCACATGGATAAAAAGGATATGAACTTTAAGATTCTCTTTGGGTTTTACTACATTCTTTCCTTTTCCTTATTTTGCAGTAAAATGATCAAAGGATAGAAGATGGTACTTTAAGAAGCTATGTGTTTGCAAAAATTCTTTACTTTTCATTTTATCAATGAAAAAGTTTAAAGTAGATCGTATATAAAACAAAGAAATATAGGTTAGACAAGATATTTCTCTAAGATTCTAGTGTAGTAAATAATTCATTAGCATGAGTGCATGCTTATGATTCATACATGAAAATTAAATTTCTACCTTGAAAATCAATTTTTACCTAGAAATGACAGTTGAGAAACCAGTGTAAATTTAAAGTGCTGGGATATTAATTAACTGAAAGTCAAACATTAGAAGGAGTTTAATAAGTTTATAATATAGTATCCATGCCCTGCCTTCCTTAGCTGTCAAAAATAACCACTTTCATTTATCCAATATCTGACTCAACAGAAAATGATTTGTTAGCTATAAAACACTACAAACACATATCTTTATGACTAAAATTGTCAATCTTTTTATTTTTTAGCTCATTTTACATTTTACTCATTGCTCTGATAATTAAATTTTTTAGATTCAATTGTTTGCCTGGGGGGGAGTTTTGCTACCTCTTTGGACAGACCCTAAGGTAACCATTAAAAATTAAAGGAGATATAAATTAGTACAGCCATTATGAAAAACAATATGGAGGTTCCTCAAAAAATTAACAGTAGAACTAACATAGGATCCAGCAATCCCACGACTGGGTATACATCCAAAGGATATGAAATTAATATGTCAAAGAGGTACCTACATTCCCATGTGTACTGTAGCATTATTCACAGTAGGCAAGATAAGGAATCAATCTAAGTATCCACCAAGGGATGAATGGATTTAAAAATGTATGTGTGTATGTATATAATACATACAGAAATATTATTTAACCTTAAAAATCTGGTCATTTGCAACAAGATGGATGAATCTGGAGGACATTATGTTAACTGAAATAAGCCAGGCACAGAAAGATAAATACTACATGATCTCACTTGCATGTAAAAATGAGAAAAGTCAAACTCACAGAAGCAGAGAGTAGAAAAGTGGTTACCAGGGGTTGGAGAGAGGGTGGAAATAGGGAGATATTGGTCAAAGGATACCAAATTGCGGTTAGACAAGACGAATGAGTTCAAGAGATCTATTGTACAACATGGTGATTATAGTTATTAACAATGTGTTGTATACTTGAAACTGGATAAAGCGAGTAGATTTTAAGTGTTCTCGCCACAAAAAATAAGTATGTGAGGTAATGCATATGCTAATTAGCTTCATTTAACCATTCTACAATGTATACATATTTCAAAACCTCATTTTGGACACAATAAATAACATTTTTATTTTTCAATTAAATGGATAAATAAATGTGAAATATACAAAAATTAAACAAGATGGCTTAACCAAAACAGAAGGAGGTGCACACACTGTACTGCTCTTGGGAATATACTAGATAGAGGGAGAAACCAGTTTCACTCCTGAGAACCAACTGGAAGATCAAACTTGCCCAAAGTTTGCTTTGAAGGCTGCTTTTCCTCCTGATTCGCTGTCAGCTAACAACATCACCCCTGTCCCAGGGTAATAAGCTACATTTACTTTGTGTCAGGAACTGTTCTTCTCACTTTATATATAATAACTAGTATAATTTACGTTTGATAACTAATAGTACTCTATGAGATAGGTCCTATTATTTTTCATGGTCAATAGGTAAGAGGCAGAGCTGGGATTTACATCCGGACAGTCTGGTGGCAGCAGAGTTTTAACCACTATTCTGGCCTTTAAAGTCCTCCCTCATCTCATCTGTACCAAACCCTGTCCTTTCATCCCTTCCTTTTTATTCCACTGACCTCAGCGACTCTCACATGAGCCATTGTGGCAGCTGCCTGCCTCATGAGAGAGAATAGACAAATGAACAACAGCCAGACCATACGTTAAAACGGAACTCTAACCCACGACCTGCAGCAACTTGCCCAGGAAGCCAACCCATTTTTTTTTTTTTTTTTTGTCAACAGCCTAGGATGCAACCTACTATCTATGAGTCAGACTTATAGGAAGTCACATCACTGTCTCCAGCAACGAGCTCAGGAAGCCAAACAATAGGCCCTGCAACAATCAGCCAGGACTTGATTCATAACTGACACATTCTCTACTTTTCTCCGTTTCCAACTTAAGTCCAACCAGAGAAAGACAAACATGCTTCCCTAACCAATCACACAGGATGCCTGGCTCCTGGTTAGCTGCCTATAGCTTCCTCATGACAGTAGCCTGTGATTAGGGCATGCCTGACCTTCCCTTTTTCCACTTTAAAGCTTTCTCACTCCTCTGCTTGCCTTTGAGTCTCTTTCAAAACACAGTGATGATTCCCTTGCTACAGCAAGCTCTGAATAAACATCCATTGCCTGCTCTTGTTTGCTTGATCCTTGTTCATTTTACACTGGCAGCCAACTACCTCCATACCTTCCTCTCTCAGCATAGAGATAATCTAACGGACAGACTATGCTGTAGAAAGAGATGGAAGCACACAAATATCCATAGAATGATGGGACTTGAGCTGCACTTTAAGAGTAAGCAGGATTCAAATTGCTGAGTAGAAGCCTGGGAGAACCACACAGGCAAGGAATGGCGTGTGCAGAGTGGAAAGAAGTTCCTTTGTGTCCTTAGTCTCCTAAGCCTCTTCCTCACGGGGAAGGAAGGCTGGGCCATAGTGTAGATATAATCCACTTTACACATTTCCAGCCAGATTACTGGATACAGAATTGCTATAACAGTAATATATTTTCAGGAGCAAGTAACATAGTAAATGAAGGGTTTTGTGAGTACAGTTAAATTTGATTTCATTAACAACACAGGGGTTCCTGTAGTGCTGATGAAACAATGCATACTTATACCAACAGAGAAAGCGGCACCTAGCTCCTGAACAAAGATTGCAGAGTGAAATATGCAGATGCATAAGAAATTGTAACATGAGACAGGTTTTGCTGTCGATCATGCCAGCTCATTTCTATTCTGTAAGTCCCAACAGCTAAGAAACAACAATGTACCTACATATACGGAAAGCAAAATCCACTTGAAATTGTGCTGAGTAATGAAGAATTTAAACTAACTGGACTTTGCAAATGCGTGGAGATCAACAGCAGGTCACTCACTTGCAATTACTTCCACAGTTGCTTTTAAGGTTTGAAGAACCTCTCAGTAAAAACAACGAAAGTCTTGGAATTCGAAGTAGCAGCTTGACATTCTTGGATAGTTGTAACCTTCCACTTTCATAGGTACTAGTTTATAAAAGGAGAAATAGATTTATCTTAACTTTTTTCTCCTAACTGTCAAGAAGTCATGAATTGGATAGTAAAGCTTCCGGTGATGGAAATGAAGACATTGCAGAATAAGTGCTTCAGCCTAGAGTGACGTCCGGGTTCAGTTTTACAAGGTCAGAGTCCCTGAGGAAGATCCACTAAGCACCAACAGTCTTGTGTTCATGTGTATGTCACGGCTAGATTCCACAGCATGGAACAGTGCTGGCATAGGGTTAATGCTCAGGAAACAGTAACGAAGCCAGGGATAAATGGATAAATGAATCAATGAAGTGATACTCCTAAGAGTAAAGCCAGGTTATAGGATTGCACCAGCTGTACCTCCATTCTCATGCTCTGGACAGTCCTTTAACTTCCTTTCTCAATACTTCGAATGCCTTCAAGGCAGCCGGCAATTCCTCTTCACTGAGGTTCTACTTCCACATTAGTCCACGCCCTCCAGGAATAACAGTGACAGTTAATACTTGAGTACTATTAGTTCCAGACACAAAACAAATCCCTTCTATGCAGTTTCTTATTTAATCCTCACAATACTCTATCGGGGGGTGCTGCCATTATACTCACTTTACAGATGAGAAAACAGAGGTTTTGCTAAGAAAAGAAACTTATCCAAGATCCACAAATTTTTGGGCAGAGACGGAACTCAGACCCAGTTCATCTGTCTCAGGAAGCCTGTGCTCTTAAGAGTGATGGTCATTCGCTTCCACCGTTTCCTCTCCTGTCTGGACCATTGCCAGGACTTGCAAATTCCTCTCTCTGTTTCCTCACCAGTCTTTGCTCTCCAATCCATCCCACATCCTGCTGCCAGAATAACCATTTTTAAACCTGCATCTGATCATGAACCTTGCTTAATGCCCTTCAACAGATTTCCAGTATCTCAAAAGAAATTTCAAGTTCCTTTTTGAGGACTTCAAGATACAACACGACCTAGTCACCTCTCTATTTTTCTAACCTCATCTCCTGAGCTTCCCAGCTTGCAGTCCTGTGCCCTAGTTTGCCTGGACTTACTCTATTCTTTCCTCTCTGGCATGACGTCCTCCCAGAAGCTGTCCTTATCCTGCTGCTCACTCCAGGTTGGGGCCGATCCCCTTTTCCAGTGCTTCTTTAATGCCCTCAACAAATCTATACCAATGGGCTTTTCATACTCTAGTAAAAATGTTCACGTAACTGTACTGTCCACTCCATCAGCGGCAGATCGGGTTATTGTTGCCAGTTCTTCACTACTTTACTGTCATGAAATTATACATCCACCTCCTGTGCCGTGCAGCTTTGCAGCATCTCCCACAGAAACAAGTCGACAGCTCTGCCCCACTGACTTGGCCAATAGGTCCCGCCCCTTGGGAGGATTTCCCCTTACTGCTGTGTTTCAAGGCAATTTCTGAGTGGGAGTCCTATAACTGTCCTCAATTTTTGTTTTGCTCCCACCCACCAGAGAGAGCAAACCCATCCATGAACCAAGTTCAGCATTTTGTCCTTTCCCAATGGTGGTCATAAGGGAGAGTTCTTATGTGGCCACCTACATATACAGAGCGGAGGAAAAAGTTGAGCTGTGGCACAGCAATGACAAGGGCTGTAGTCAATTCCACAGGATTCTGTCACTGGGTGGCCCTTCTGAATCCTCATCCTGGAGTGAGGGCTTCTACTGCCCTGTATTCACCAATCATTGAATGAAGGCTCCTCCAGGGAAGGGGCATGACCTCAAGCAAGGTGGCTGTGTCTGTCTGTGGATAGCTCCCAAAGTGGCTGACAGCTGAATGATAACGGTGACCACAGAGTCTCTATAAGCTGGAGGAATAAATCTTACAGTTCCACTGTGAATCCAGGCAGGGAAGCACAGTGGCCACTACACCAGTAATTTCCAAAGTGTGATCCCCAGACCAGCAGCATCAGCATCACCTGGGAACTTGATAGAAATGCATTCTCAGGCCCCACCCCAGACCTACTCAATCAGATACCCTAGGGGTGGGGTCCAGCAATGTTTTAACAAGCTTTCCAGGTGACCCATGCACACTAGAGTTTGAGAACCAAGGGGATACACCAACCCTGAAACCGTACTTAGTTGGAAAGCATAGATTTGCTGAGTGGTTGTTAATTAACAATGAGACAGCAGCTGCCTCACCTCCCAGGACGGCCACAGGGAGAACATGTGTCATATCACTGTGACAGAGAGGCCCTTGGCCCCAGCTATCGCCCCCATATCCAAGACTATATTCCTCTATATGGCTGTGTTGCTCCCAGGGATGGAAACTGAGTTGCTTGAGCACCTGGGCTGCAGTCTGAAGACAGATTGAATAATCCATTTCCCCCACATGGAAATGTTAGTGCTATTTGTCTGGTTGACTCATTCCACCTAGCTCCCTGCAGTCCTTGGCATCCTGCTGTCAGAGGCTCTGCGTGCTCCCTGCCTCCCTGCCCTCACTGATCTGCTTCTGACTGGCCGTCAGCTTTGAGGACACATTTCTTGGCTGCTAATGAGTCCTCCACTCCTTGAAACTCCAGTTTCTCTGCCAACATTCAAGGCAGGCGAGTAAGTCTGTCTGTAAATGTACTCAGAAGAATGCGATAGCATAGTTGTTGCTTTTAGATTACTTAGAATCAGCCAGAGAGCATAGTGAGGAGAGTCTGTGCCCAGCTTACCTGCTTGTCCTTGTGAACTTCTGGGCCTCAGGTCCTGGCCAGGCTTTCTGTGTGGTCAGAGCTGCCTTCTAGGTTTGTGGGCTAAGCTTTTGTTTTAGCCAGTGTTACCTGGGACTACCACTCAAGATTTATATTAAGTGAGGGATCATATTGTGATATATACATGTCTCCAACAAGAAGCTAAACTCATATGATAGCCAAGTAGACAATGAGAGCATCTTTTTTTTTTTTTCTTCTTTTCTTTTTAAATCCTGGGCCACCTGCAGCAGAATCACTTGGGATGATTGTTAGATATGCAAGCGCCAGGATCTCACCTCAGTTCCACTGAAGCAAAATCTGATAATCAAGGAATCTTCATTTTCCAGCAAGCTCCCTAGGTGACTTCTCAAACTTTACTAATAAGATGCATATGGATCACTTTATTAAAATACACACTCTCCTTCTGTGGCTCTGGGGGGAGTGGAATTCTGCGTTGCTAAAAGATTCCCAGGTTATAACTAGGCTTTTTGTTTGGGGACCACACTTTGGCAAAATTCTAAATAATTCGTTGTTGTTTTTGTTGAAGAGCAAGAGAACTGAGAAATCCCAAATAATTCTAATGCAAATGAATTTTAAAATCCTCCAGTGTGCAGAAAGAAGAATCCAGACTGCTTAGCTTGGCATATAGAGCTCTGCAAGACATACCCCTACATCTTCATCTCCAAATCCTGCCACTGCTTAACTTGAACTTTCGGCTGCATTAATAACAAACTGCTTGTTGTCCACCCACCCCTCAACACATACGTGCACGCATGCGCATACACACACACATACACACACTGCTCAAAATGCAAAGAAAATATCAGACTTCACCTTACATACCATCTGCCCCCTCTCCTCTGTAGCATCCTGTGCTTACCTCAGTGCTATCACTAACTCTATTTTATTGACATTAACTCATTATGGTCCGCTCTCTCTCATTTTTGCATAGTTATACCTGAGAATCCTACTAAAGTTTTCTTTTTCACTTGTATAAATTTACGAGGTGCAAGTGCAATTTTGTTACTGCATAGGTTGCATAGGTCAAGTCAGGGCTTTTGGGGTATTCATCATCCAAATAATGTATATTGCATACCTTAAGTAATTTCTCCTTATCCACCGCTCTCCTACCCCCGCCCCTCATGAAAATATCAGATCTGCGAGAACAGGGGAACGTTGATGAATTCATCCTAGTGGTAACACCACAGAGGATAGTAGGCAACTAATAAATATTTATTAAATTATGTGCCAAACACAAATATTACCATTATAAATACTAAAGAAAATTACTCCTCTTGTAAAGGTCCATTCCTCTACTTCAATTTATAAAATTTTCTGTTAAGTTTAGAAGAACCAGCAGTCATCACCAGGACTCTGTGCCACCGCAGCCTAATTATTGCCACACATTTCCATGAATCCTCTCAATGCTCCTTTTTCCCCCCGAATTGTTCTTACAGCCAATAATTTGCTCCAAGAACATAAACCAACACTTGGAAGGTTTCTGTTGTCAAGATTAATTTCAGCACCACGTTCTCACTTTTCAAAAGCGGACATGAGCAGGCATGGACATGTGATTTCACAGGAGGTGGCTTTGGGGAGTTGAATTGGGAGCATTGATCAGCACTGTGCCCTTTAGAATCTATTCCTCAAGGTTACAGCCAAACCACCTTAATGGGGCAGGCAAAGGGCAGAGACGGCAGCTTTGCTGCAGTGGCGTCATTCATCATGTTCATAACCAGCGAATAGAGACTGATGAGGGAGCTGGCTGGAGAGGGCTGGCTGTTCACTCTCCCTCACTGCGCTCCATGCCTCCCGCCTTGCTCCAGACACGTCCTCTGAGATGTTTACTCTGAAAAGCAAATATTGATACTTGCTGCCATGGGCTTTTTCATGAAATGTTTGACTCCTTGATACACATTCTTTGCTTAATTGCTTTCCTTCATATTTCATCTAGACTGAAACTGGGAAGCAAATTTAGCATTGTGAAAATTTACCTGGATCCCAAACCTCCCTCCTTCTCAGGTAGTAGCTGTTATGGTCTGAAAGTTGTGTCCTTCTGCAATTTACATGTTGAAATCCTGCCCCTGCCCCCCAGGTGGTGGTATAGGAGGTGAGGCCTGTGGGAGGGGATTAGGGCATGAGGGCTCCACCTTCATGAATGGGATTAGTGTCCTTGTAAATGAGGCTTCAGGGAGCTTGTTCACCCCCTTCCAGTGTGTGAGGATATTGTAAGAAGGTGCCATCTATGAAACAGGAAGGGGACCCTCCCCAGACACCAAATCAGCCAGCACCATGATCTTGGACTTCCCCATCTCCAGAACTGTGAGAAATTAATTTCTTTCATTTAGAAACTACCTATGGTATCTATCTATGGTATTTCTTTATAGCAGCTGAATGGACTAAGACAGTATTCTTAAATAAGCCTAGAGGCATTTGGTGTTGCAAATGTTTCCTAGCTGAGCCAAGGGCTGCAGTGGTCACAGAAGTCTGTATGTGATTCACAAAGGCAACCAGCCTAGGAACTGTTCCTCTCTCTGAGTTTCCTGAACAGACTACTTGGGCTCCTTGAAGAGTTTCGTCCAGCTGTGCACACTGGGGCATCTTTCCAAAGCCCAAACCCAGGCTTTGCTCACTCTCCTCCCACTCAACCCATCTAACTAGAAAAAGTAATCATTCCAGGACAAATGAGTGAGGGTTTGGATGGTGGGCTCTAGTTATCAAGCCCACGGCTCCCCAGCACTTGGCCTCAATCTACACAGCCACCTCCCTCCTCCCTCCTCCACTGCTTGGAGAAAAGAGCTTTTATTAATCATGGAACGATGTTTTTCAGGTTTTAGAAAACCTCACACGTGTGCATCATGTTAGGCCTTTAAAAATGCGAATGAGTTACAAGAAGATTCCTGCTGTTGCTCAGCAGCGCTGGATCAGAAAAATGCCAAACATGCTGCAAGTGGCTGTGGATGGATGCCACCTCCTGGCACCTGCCTGCAGGCACTCCAGAGTCCACCTGTTTCCCTTCTCCAGGTGCCTTTTGATGTAACTGATGTCATCCCTGGCCACATATTAGAATCACCAGGGAGGAGCTTTCAGAACATAAGTCACTCCCAGGAATTTTGACTTAACTGGTCTAGAAAGGAGCCCAGAAAACAGTAGGTTTTTAATGCCCCCCAGGTGATCCTAACTGAAGCCAAAGTCAAGGAACACTGAACTCTGTCCTTCCAGATTCTTTACTGGAGCAGGGAACTTTCCCCAAGTTAATCTCCCCAGTCATTATCTTCATTTAGACCCTACCCCTATCCTCTCTTATTCCTCATCAGAATCTAGAACTTTTCAAATGAATGTGCTTTTTTTCTTAAGGGAGTTGCCCAGTTTCTGAACCCTTCTCCCGTGTGTGGTGAATCCTGCTCCAACGATATGCATTTTAGAAAGAATTCGGGCTCACCTCCCATATTGAAGCAGAAAATGTCAGTACCCACTTTCCCAGCCTCCCTTGCAGTTAGACGTGGTCAGGAGACCAAGCTCCACCAGTCAGACCCACCTTCCTAGATTTTGACTTGACAACCATTAGGGCAAAGGAGGAAAGGCTCAGGGAATCTTCTGGTAACAGTGGTGATGGGCATCCAGAGGCCGGGGCTGGTGGAGGCAGAGTGCAAACTGTCCCATCCAATGTTTGGCAGCTACAGTGCAGTTTCCTCGTTTACCTAGTTTCCCCAGTACAATATTGGGTCTCTGCGGGGCTTGAAGCCTGAATCTCTCAATGATTCTCTGAGCACACATTGGTCATTTAACATATTTCTTTCCCCTTTTAATCAACCAGAGTTCAACTCTGTGTTTATACTAAGAACTCTGTCAGGTTCAAAGAATCTCATGTCCTAGAGGAAAAACTGCCTTTTTTGGAATGAGAGTTGTACCCTTTCCTCCACCCGCAGCCCTTTGACACAAGTCCAGACATCAGGTCTGAAATCTTCTGTTTCCATTCCATTATTCCCATTCTTTCATACAGTTCTATGCTAAGACAGTCTGGCTAATTGACCTTTATCATTGATCCACAGCAGAGCTGGGGTTAAGCCTCCACCAAAGTGGCTTCTGCTTCTGTGCCCTCCATGGAGCTGCCACTGGTATCTGTCAAGAGGCGGCTGCATCATCAGAACAGTAGCTCCATTTGGCAGACTTTGCACCCTGACTGAACTGCACCAAGTGTAGAGAGAAACCTCTCTATTCTGAGGGCATGCGTGAGATTTCCTAAAACTCTTCATTCACTTTATGAAAACAAAGAAGAAATGATATTTGACTGCTCTGTGAGGATTCCATTCGTAGATGCCCAGCCAGGGTGCAGCTGTTGGCAGCTCTAGTTGTGAGAAACAGCCTAGGGTGGAAGGGTACAGAGGGGACCTGGTGTCACATGGTATATCTCAAAGCCCTCTTTCATTTGTGCTTCAGGGATGGTTGAATCGTGAAAGGCATGGAATAAAGCTTCATAAAGCACCATGCTCCTGGGGAAGTAGGCTTTCATCATGAACAGGAAAAAACCTTGTGCTTGCACCCCACCAAAACACCTCCCTTCCAGTGCCATAGTAATCCCCAGTTTGCAACTCAAATATCTAACACATAATTAAGCTGAGACCACATAACCAAGAGCTGTGTGAGTGAGCCACCCTGCACGTGAAACTGCCGGGTCCCATCAGACTACTGATGGCTACAGTCATGGCCAGGAGTTTGACTATAACCTCATGAGGTCCTGAGCCGGAATCATCCAGCTAACAGACTCCTATTTTATAGAAACCAGGTAAGCAACCTAACAGCAAAACTTTCTCTGACTGATCCCCCAAAGTCCTGGCATTTTCTTCCATAGATTTCCTTAGGAATATTGATGATGGTACAAACTAAGAGAAAATCCATGCTTTTGATGGAAGGCCTCCATTTTCTGTAGTTCCTTCACATGGAGTATTGACAAACTTGTGCAATCTCTATAATTCTAGGAAATCCCATTTTTCTCAAAGGTTTTGGTTTCTGGGTGATGACCTGATAGACACACGATCTTAAATTCAAAAGCTTATCTCACTGAGAGAGATGATACACTAGTGCTCACAGAAGTCAGACTCTGTGTTCCTTCAGGGCAAAGACAGTGTTCTTCTAATATTTGTGTCCTGAGCATTTGGACCAATGTTTGGATCATAGAAGACATTCAACACATGTGTGAATTAAACAATATTGAGTGGATAGATGTATTAGTGGATGAAACAGAAATATTAAGGGAATAAGGAAAGGGATGGAAGGAACAAGACTGATTTTCACACAAATGCAATTAATAAGGTGAGATTAAAAAGTGCTCCTTGTGGAATTTAATATAACAGTTTCAGAGACCAAGGTGATAAAGTGCTTATGTCAAGGACTTTTCGACTGTTGATATATCAGAAAGATCACCAAGTCAGGATATTAAATAGCTAATATTCTCAGATCTGCCTGTATCTTGTATTATGTCCTGAACCATTCATTTAGTCTCCTAATACTTCTGCTTCAATATTCATAAAACTGAGGTAAATTAGCTAATGTCTTAGATGTCTTCCAATATTAATGTCCCAAGATTGTATTAACTATTGCAATTGCAAATTGAAAATGCAAACTTACAGAAAGTACATTATTAGAATGAGTATCATCATTTGAATTTTTCGTTTATGTATTTTTAATAACCTTTTGCTGTAGGCTTGACTTTTAAAAAATTCAGTTTGCTTGTGAAATATAATCATGAATAATATTCATCTGGAAAAGAAAGAACTCGTGATGCCAACTATGGGGAAAAAAAAAAATCTTTTCAACAAATAATAATAGAACAACTGGATATCAACACGGGAAAGAAGTGAACTTTTTTTTTTTTTTTTTTTTTTTTTTTTTGAGACGGAGTCTCGCTCTGCCGCCCAGGCTGGAGTGCAGTGGCCGGATCTCAGCTCACTGCAAGCTCCGCCTCCCGGGTTTACGCCATTCTCCTGCCTCAGCCTCCCGAGTAGCTGGGACTACAGGCACCTGCCACCTCGCCCGGCTAGTTTTTTGTATTTTTTAGTAGAGACGGGGTTTCACCATGTTAGCCAGGATGGTCTCGATCTCCCGACCTCGTGATCCGCCCGTCTCGGCCTCCCAAAGTGCTGGGATTACAGGCTTGAGCCACCGCGCCCGGCCAAGAAGTGAACTTTGAACTTTATCTCAAGTGGTTGTTCAAAATACACCCACAAATTCTTTGATACTCATCCCTTAAAAAGGTATAAATTAACTCCTATTACCTTGAATGTGAGATAGACTTAGAGACACTTCTAATGAATAGAATAGAGCTGAAGCGATGGTGTCGAGTTTTGACAGTAAGTTATAAGAGACACCTTGATTTCTTCCTCACTAGTTCTTGCTCAGATCATTTGCTCTAGGGAAAACCAGCAGCAAAATTGTGAGGACACTCAGACAGCCTTGTAGAGAGTTGTATACAGCAAGAAACTGAGACCTTCTGTCAACAGGTATATGGGTGACCCACCCTGCAAGCAGACCCTTTGGCCCCAGTCAGACTACTGAGGGCTACAGCCATGGCCAGCAGTTTGACTATAGCCTCATGAGGTCTAAGCCAGAATTATCCAGATAGGCCCCTTCCAAATTCCTGAGTCTTATAAGCTGTGTGAGACAAGAAATTTATGTGTTGCTTTAACTGCTAAATTTTGGAGTAATTTGTTATTCAGTAGTAGATGATATACCTCACAGCAGGCATAAAAATGAAATCAAAATAATTATTGACCTAAATATAAAAGTTAAAACTATAAAGCTTCTAGAAGAAAACAAATGAGAAAATCTTTGTGATCTTGGACTAGGCAAAGGTTTCTTAATTAAAATACAGAAAACATGAACTACAAAAGAGAAAGTTAACAAGTTGGACTTCATCAAAATTACTCATGATACCCAAAGGACATCATTAAGAATGAAAATGCAAGCCACAGAGGAGAAGAAAATATATGTATGTATGTTTTAAGGACTCATATCAAAAATATATAAAGAACTCAGTAATGAAAAGACAACCCGATTTTTACAATGTACAAAAGATTTGAACGGACACTTTACAAAATAAGATATTAAATGGCAATAAGCATACAAAAAGATGATCAATGTCATCAGATACTGAGGAAATGTAAACTAAAATCACAGTGAGATACCTCTTGGACCTGCTAGACTCACTAAAATTAAAACTACTGATGATATCAAGTATTACTGAGGATGTGGAGCAACTGGAACTCCTAAACACATCTGATAGAAATGTAAAGTGGTAAAACGTCAAATGGTTTTTATCATTTTACATTCACTGTTTCACTTAAAAAGTTAAACACACACCTAACTTATGACCACAACTAGGATACTTACCCAAGAGAAATAAAAACAAGTGTCCATACAAAGACTAGCACATGAATGTTCAAAAATGTTCATAATAGCAAAAAACAAACAAACAAAAAAACCCATAAAGAAGCTAAATATTATATTAACAGGTACAGGGATAAACAAAATAAAATGTATACATATTATGTGATGCTACTCAACAATAAAAAGCAATGAACTGTTATATTTACATAATAACATAAATGAATTTCAAAATCATTAGGTTGAGTGAAAGAAGTCAAAGAAAAGAGAGTGCATATTGTATGACTATTTACATAAAATTTTAGAAAATGCAAACTAACCTACCATGACAGAAAGTAGACCAGTGGTCACCCATGGTTCAGAGTGGAGGAAGGAATGAACTGCAAAGAGACACAAGAGATCTTTTGGGAGTGATAAAATGTTCTGTACTACTATGGTTTGAATGCCCCCTCCAAAATTCTTACTGAAATTTAATTGGCATTGTGATGGTATTAAGAGGTGGAAATTTTAAGAGTTGGTTAGGTTATGAGGGGTCTACTCTCATAAATAGATTAATGCTATTGTTACCGGACTGGGTTAGTTATTTCAAAAGTTCAGCCTCCTTTTTCCTCAGGCATGCACTCTGTCACCATGTGATACATTCTGCCATGTTATGATGCATCAAGAAGGCCCTTACCAGATGCAGCCCCTTGATCTTGGACTTCCCAGCCCCAAGAACTGTGAGCCAAATAAATCTTTCTTAACAAATTATCCAGTGTGTGGTATTCCATGACAACAGCAGAAAATAGATTGACATGTACTTTGCTTGTAACAGTAATTGATGTTGTATACAACTGTCAAGACACATGAAATCTGCACTTTAAATGAATGGAATATACTCTATAGAAATAATATCTCATTAAATTTTATTTAAAATTAATAATGCCCACCTCCTTGCATCTCAGCTGTGATCATCTAATACTACAGATTTGTAATAATACTATAGCCTAGGACAGTGTTTTGTCACATAGAGACCCAGGTGACTGGCAAATGACCTTGAAGTCCATGGAATCATTCAGGAATACAGAAGGCAACAAATTAGTAATTCCTTTTACCAAATATTCAGTTGTATATGGATTAATTACCCATACCTTTCAAAAATGTGGAGTATTTAATAATAATTTAAATAGCAAACTATATATCTTAAGAAACAATTACTTTTTTTCTTTCTCTTTCTTTCTTGGTCTTTCTCTTTCGTTTCCTTATTTCTCTCTCTCTCTTTTTTTTTTTTTTTGGTAGTTTTCTAAGGACATGTATTGACTTCTCAATTAATTGCATCAGTTAAACGTGAGGGCTCTGAAGTTAGATGAGCTGAATTTGAATATTGACTCCTCTACTCACTATCTATGTGATTTGAAAAATTACAAATCTTCCAAATCACATAGATAGCCTCTGTTTTCTCTTCTGTAAAATGGGCGTAATAGTAATACTTATCTTTGGAGAGCTGTTATCAGGATTAAATGAGATAATTTGTGAACATCTTTTAACACAATGCTTGGCACAGAGAGAAAAACAAAAGGTAGCACTGTGTGCTATTGAAATTTCTGTCCAGAATGTGACATATTATTGTATTGTTTAGGACAATGGTGATCCAGATAATCATAAGTCCACCTACATAGTGATTGTTATGTGCCAGACACTCTACAAATAGAATTCTACTGAGTCTCAAAACACTTTAGCTTGGTGACTATTATTCCCACTTTCTCAGTGAAAAAACAGAATGAGAAGGATTAAGAACTTGCATAAGGTCACACAGTTCGTAAATGAATGAATTGCAAATTTAACCCAAATCTTTCTGTCTTTAAAATGTATCCATTCTTTCTATATCCTGCCTTCCCAATAGGATTCTGGCCTACGGTCAAAAAACACAATGTTTAGTTAGCCTGCATAATCTTATTTCACACAAACAGGCTGTTTCCATCAAACTTTTTGAAAATCTTGAAAACAGTATTTGTACCACTCCCCTACACAGACACACACACACACACACACACACACACACACACACACACACTGCTGCCTTCACAGTGGGCCCACAAGGGAACTTCTGATCCAGAGGGATCCAAAGCAATGTCCACACGTGCAAATTCTCCACACGGCAGCAAAGTCAGGAAACTCAAACTCAAGCATTCTGCAGCAACGCTGGTTTCTCCTAGTGTAATAAGAGTTTTGAGGAGGTAGGGATAAGCCCCAGAGAATTTTCATTCTGTATTAGTGAAGACCACAGTGACTAGAGCAATACTAGGAATGCAGCCTGGGGTCTCACTCCAAGAGCACGTATGCTGGTTGAAAGGGAATTGATTACTTTCTTGAGTTCATATTAGACTGTGCATTCCTTAATGCAAATTATTTTTGGCTGTGACTAGGGACTGGAAACACTTTTATGAAAAGTAAGAATCTTCTAAAGTCAGATTTGTCTCTTAGAAGGTTTGGAATGCTTTTTAAATTTTAAATCCAATCATCAGGGTGTCTCTGGGCATCTGCTTTTAGCATTTCAAGTTCCCTGAAAAGAAGAAAATTTCACTCTTAAAAAAAGTCAGAAAAATCAGTGGGGCTCCAAACCAACTTTCTCTGACTGCATCCTCTCTCAGAGGCCTGCCACAGAGGGCGGGATGCCTGAGCTAGTGTCATTTAACACTTTCGAAAAGAGGCAACTAATTAATATACAGGTGAGATGAAATATTTAAATTATCCATTAACTCAAAGGAAGATACACTCTGAATATTAAAGTGATGGAGTTCCTGGAGTGACCAAATAAAGCCTCTACGATATGCCAGACACTCAACAGATAGAATTCTATTTAGTCTCTAAACACTTTAGCTTGGTGACTATTAGTCCCACCTTCCCAGTGGGGAAACAGAATGCAAAGGGTTAAGAATTTGCATAAGGTCACACAGTGTGTTAATGATTGAGCTGCAAATTTAACCCAAATCTGCCTTTAAAATGCATCTATTCTTTCTAAACCCTACCTTCCCAAATAGAATTCTGGCCCACAGACAAAAGCAAAACAAAACAAAACAAAAAAACACAATGTTTAGTTACTTAGTTAGCCTGTATAATCTTCTTTCACACAAATAAGCTGTTTCCATCAAGCTTTTTGAAAGTCTTGAAATTAGTATTTGTACCACTTACCTACACGCGCGCGCGTGCGCACACACACACACACACACACACACACACACACACACACATATACTGCGGTCTTCACAGTGGATCCACAAGGGAACTTCTGATCTAGAGGGTTCGAAAGCAATGTCCACATGTGCAAATTCTCTACACGGCAGCAAAGTCAGGAAATGCAAACTCAAAGTGCCAGGAGACAGTTTGACTCACAAAGAGGAAAATGGGGGTAAAAGGAAGAAGTCAGAGGGCAGCCTAGTCAGTCTAGATGTAAGCCATGCCACCCTGAAACTATACCAATTAGAGACCAGGATTGTAGTCTTTAATCATAAATATCCACAGCAACAATAATTATAATAATCACATGCCAGAAAAATTTACTCTGGAATACCAGCCACCTACAACAGACATCCCTCCTCTCCCTATAGGAGGCCATCAGAAAACATTGGCCAGGGAGAGAGCAAGCCTTTCTTTCCTTGTTAAGCACTTGGTCCACAGTGTCGTGGATAAACAGAGTTCTGAAACATTGTCTTCTCCAGCCTGAAGGAGCTTCAGCTGTAGTGGAGTGTTCACAAGTGAGGACTAGAAGTGTTATAGACAATGTTTATGCCCTGCCCCCACCTGCCAATTCATATGCTGAAACCTAATTCTTAATGTGATGGTATTTGGATGTGGGGCCTTTCAGAGGTGATTAGGTCATGAGGGTGGAGCCTTCAGGATTGGGATTAGTGCCCCTATAAAAGAGACCCCAGAGAACCCCTCACCCTTTATGGCAATTGAAGACACAGTGAGAAGATGGCATCCATGAACCAGGAAGAAGGCCCTTCCTAGACACTAAATCTGTTGGCATCTTGATCTTGGATTTCCCACTCTCCAGAACTGTGAGCAACAAGTTTGTTGTTTAAACCACCCAGTCTAAGGTATTGTGTTACAGCAGCCAGAATGGACTAAGACAAAAAGATAATTTCACACTGTAATATGTGGTAGAAACAGAAATCACAGTAGAGATGAAATGCCAAGAAGGGGCATGCTGGTGTAACCTGAAGAACTGGGCCATGCTCTTCTTAGCCCTCACCCTGCAGTTGCTGGATTTGAGAGTGTCTCACTCATCTCTTGAAAATTCTTGGAGCTTTCAGATGTGGTCTCACTTTTAACCTGAAAAGCATCGGTCCTTCTTCTAAAAGACTTCCAGTCTCCCTTCTCACTCACCCACACTTCTTAAAAATCATACAAACCAGTGGCATTTATCCATTCCCAGCAGGCTTTGTTTGCCTTCAGTGTTCCAGGACCCTTGCTAGGCACTGAGAATCCAGTGAAGAATACAATAGTCCCCCTTATTCGGGGGCTAGTGGGGAGAGTTCCAAGACCCCTGGTGGATGCCTGAAACCAACATGATAGTACCAAACCCTATATATGTGATTTTTCCTATACGTACATACCTATGATAAAGTTTAATTTTTAAATTAGGTAACATAAGTGATTATGGTATTATACACTGGTATATGGTATATATGGTTATATGGTATTATAACAAATACGTGGTATTATAGCAATATACTGTCATAAAAGTTACCACATACTGTGGCCACAATGTCTCTGGTTTGAGATGTGGCAGCAGAACTACCATGTATTTCTTTTTCCTTCTTCACAATTTCACAGATAGATTTGTTCTTAACACAGCTCTTAGCAACCTCAGCATATATTTTTTTTCTTATGAAGTGAAGAGCTTTCACCCTTTCACTTAAAGAAAGCACTTTACAGCTGCTCTTTGGCACACCAAGTTGCCAGCATCACTACTCTTATGCTTCAGGACTCTTATTAAGTAAAATAAGGGTTACTTAAACACAAGCGCTATGATACTTGGACAGCCGATCTGATCATCAAGACAGCTACTAATGACTAGTGGGCAGGAGTGTCTACTGGGTCTACTGGACAAAGTGAGGATGTCAATTCACTTTGTCCAGTAGATGGAATGGGATGGCAAGAAATTTCATCCCATGACTCAGTATGGCGTACAATTTAAAATTTATGAATTGTTTATTTCTGGAATTTTCTATTTAATATTCTTGGAGCATGGTTGACTGTGCATAACTGAAACCCCGGCAAAGAAGGCACTATTGTAACTACTGGGAGGAGAGAAGAGAGACAGGAGTAAACGTCAGTCCCATGAGAAACATGCAGACTGGAGGCACAGAGGAGGAGCCTTAACAGCCTTGGAAGCTCAGGAAGGCTTTCTGAAGGAAGTGACCCTAAACCAAGTCCTGAAAGCCTGCTAGGATGTGGTCAGTGGTGAGGAATTGGGGAGTTCTTGGGTGGAAGGCAAGGGCATTCCAGGCAGTAGCAACAGCGTGCTCCCTAAAGGAGAGAGTCCTATACAACGGTTACATGGTACCACTGTTATCCCAATGAATAGGCATCCACCATTCACATTTCATATTTTATAATCAAGTTATTTTTGTGAAGGAGGAAGTATTTTTTCATTTATTCAAAAAACATTTATGGGGCATGTAATATGTGGTTGGCACTGTGCTAGGCACTGAAAAGAAAGAGAGAGATTTCTCTTTGGTTGGGACTGGTGGAAGAAATCATGCCTAAGTCAATAAATGAAAATCTTTTCAGTGATTTTAAATGAGCAAGAGAAATTTGAAAAGTGGAATGAGATAAAAGGATTAGAGGTAAGGAGAGTTATTATTGGAAGGAAAGTGGGAGAATTTTCTAGGTGTAAGGTCTGGTGTGAAAACAGATATTGAAATAAGACAAGAAGGAGGAGACAGGAACAGAAGGGACCAAAAGATTTGCTTTCCTGGGATGTAAGGCAGAAGAGTCACAGATTATGTCGAAGGAGTTCTCTGTGTAAAGGGAACATGATACACAGGAGTCACATGTGGTTTTAAGGATGGCATAGAAACAAAATGTAAGAAAGTCCCAAGTTTCCTAAATTCAATTGAAAACCAAAAGACTTCCATCAGCATTTTGTGGCCATGTTATTTCATACTTCAAATTGAAATCTAAAGCATATTGAAGGCATAAATCTTGGGAACAACCCAGCACCTAGGCAGCTGTAACATTTCCTGAGATTTCTGTATCATAAGATAAAATGGCATGCCTAAGGCACTGAGTTAAATGTCATACCCAGATTAGATGCTGGGTTTTTGTTCTTTAGCCACCAGACCATGCCTTTCCCCCACACAAATGGATTGTGCTTTTATCCCTCTTGACTCATTGGACCAGATAGTCATCTCTTCTACAATATGGGAACTATTCTCAGATAATTGTAGGATGAAATCTGGCCCCATAGAACAGCTCATGATGTTCTTTGGGGGAGCATAATGAACAGCATGGATTCACTTGCAGAGGTTCCAAGGGAAGAACTGAGAGATAAAAGATCCAACTGCAGATCTGCCATGTTTCCTTTTCCTCACATTTATATTCAAGAGTGTTGATTAAACACACCAACTGCTTGGTAGGGCCAGGACAAGTCAATGGACCCCATGAAGCCCTTCCCTTCTGGATTTCCAGTCCATGCAGATGGCACTAACCTACTCAGGCAATAGAATAGATGAAAGATGAGAAAACTGCATTCGCATGAAGACGCGAAGCTAAGACTGTGTGCTAGCGGCTAAACTCCTCGGCAACAGCTTTAACCATCTCTCTTTAATGTCCTAATGTCCCTGCTTGATGGTCACCTAAGCAGTTAACAGGCACCATATGTACAGCACTGATCCCCACAAAGGAAAGTGTCAGGATGTACTTCAGCCTGCTGGCAACATTCACTGTCTCAGGGTTGCACCTAGCCTGGAAACAGAGCTCAGCTTTCTGAGCTGTTTCAAACCCCACACCTCTAGTCATAACATCAGCGGAGGTGCTCCATTTAATCTGTGGTAGTCTCAGGCTTCAGGCTGCAGCTTTGCTTTAGTCTTTCCCTTCAAAACAAATACGCAAGATGCTAAGAGACCCCCAGCCATGAGAGAAACAATTCGTGAAGAATGTGATGAGCCAGGCACGGTGGCGCAAGCCTGTAATCCCAGCAACCCCAGGGGGACCCAGGCGGGAGTCCTGGGAGTTCAAGACCAACACAGCGAGACTCTGTCTCAAAATAAATAAATAAAGATAAATTTGTTTTTTTTTTTTTTAAAAAGAACGTGATGGATTTCAAGGGAGAGAACGTTTTAGGGGGAATATCTACATCAAATTTGCTCACATTTAACAGGCAGTTTAAAAAGGTTAGAATATTGGAATGTTGCAAAACACTATGACACATAAGAACTAGAAACGAATCCTTCCCCTGTATTTGACTTTGGCCAGGGTTCCTCTCACCTCCACCCCGCGCCACCGAGGACTGTGCGTACCAGAGCTTGAGGCAACTAAATAAAAGGCCAAGCCCCAGCTGCAGGATGCTACCTTCACTGCCAAACCTCAGTGCACTTCCAGCCCTACCCGTGTCCCTCCTCTCTTCACCCTCCTCAGTCTGCCCCTCAGAGCTCTTGAGAAGCTGGTAATGAGCCCATTAGAGGATTCATTTAAAGCATTAAACGCTATAACCCTAAAGCTTGAAGCATCTGCGTAAACTCTTCATGGTACCATTTGACGCCTGGCTCCTAGACGCAGCTCTGGTTCAGCCTCAGCTGGCGACTTGTCGTAGGATCTCCACACCCCAGCATTTTCACCCCTCACATTCCGACTCCCTCAGCCTCAGAGGCCAACTTCCAGCTGGCTGCCTCCATGTAGCTTGTGAAAAGAAAGGATGGGAACCACAGACAAAACAAACTAGGAAAGAGAAGAGGAGAGGTGGAGAAGGGAAGACAGAATACAGAACTCGAACATTCTTCAGGATGAGGAGAAGGTGGAGGAAAGGAATTTAAATAGTTGTTTAACTTCTTCTTTTGTACATCAAACACCTAATATAGAACAGAACATAGAGGAACAGATGTAGAGGAATAACGACTGTGAGAATAGTGAGGAGAAAAAGAATTTTAAGTGATTTTTTAAAAAAGACATCAATAAAGAGAATGAACCTGGATTTATAATTTAAATATTTAATTTTAAATGCTCAAAATGACACGAGGTTGGTAATATTAAATTTATTTTACTGAAAATAAACTGAGTCCTAGAGAAGTAATTTACCCAAAGTCTGATTCAACAATTTCATGTCCAGGTTTCTATCCTACTGAAAGAAATACCTATGCACGTGCAGAAAGCTGTATGTGCAGAAATGTTTTTTACAACATTGTTATATCAGCAAGTTCAAAACAAATGTTCATATGCAGGAAAGTGATTGGCATGCTCTGGAAATAGCATGGAGCTATGTATTCTTTAATGCAGCAAGTCTATTTTCTAATGACTTAGTGCATCAAGATTAAGCAAAAAATTACTGAACAACATGTTTAATATGAATCTATATACAGAAATCTTTTATATATTTTTATCTGAATATATATTTACCTATATTTATACAAATGCTTATACAAGCTATGTACTGACAAACAACAACATTTCAATATAGAGGCAAAATTAAGATCTTCCTTTAACTCTCTCTCTTATATCACCCCAAGTTCCCTGTTTTCTCCCAGAAGAAACTATTGCCTCTCTGTATTTCCATGTCGTTTCAAGTTTTTTCAACGTGAATATATTCATAATTCCTTGTATAATTTTTAAAACAAAGTTTGTTTTTCAAAACCATATGATGCTATGCAAACATAACATGCTGCTATAATATTACTTTTGCGCAGGAAACATCCGCTACTTAGCAAAAGCCTGGAAATAAATTGACCTTACTTTTTTCCCTTTTTCTTTGGTCAGCAATAATTAAGAAATTCCTAAGAGGCCTTTAGCAGAACAAATCACCCTCCATGCTTAGTTCTGACTGATGGAGAGAGTTAGTATGCAGAATGGAGAGATGGGCAGAATTGCCAGGTCACCTGCAAGCAGTGTTTAACATCTGTAGGCAACGTAAGGTCATCTTCCATGATATCATAGACAGCAGCTGGCCTGTCAGCACTAAAATTATATTTCATGCAAGTCAGTCTCTCCAGTCTAGACATAGGAAGGAACAGATAAAAGCAGGATCCTTAAGCAGCTTCTATATCCTGAGCTGAAATGAAATGACCATTAACAAGCAGAGCTGAAGAAATCCCAAAGGGACTCACAAAAGTCATTAGCAGAGCTAGTAAGGAGCAGTCTATCTGTGCATTAATAACATGAAGATAACCTGTGCCTGTGTGGATTTAATGGATTCCAAAATTCCGTCTCTCTTACGTTTCTCACTTGGTCCCACAACTCCGGCAAATACAGTAGGCCGGACAAGGTTTCCTTAGGTGAGGAAACTCAAACCCACAAAGGAAAGATAGCTGACTAAAGAAGCCAACCAATGAAGGGGCTGGGCCTAGTCATGCCCCTCGGGATTTCTGGGCATAGTTGCTATGTGTCTTGAGAAGCAGGCCCCTTCCCCCCACCAATGTTAGGCAGGCATTAAATAAGGCAAAAGATCCCATTCCTGGCGTGCTCGGTGACTTGCTGTATGTAGATCATTCTTTTCAGTTCTACTTGGGGTTCTTTCAGTAATGCCCCCAGTGTTGACATCTACAGACAAGGATGATAAAATACTCATGCAATCACAGACATACATGCTTCTTCTACTTTCCTCTGGTGAGATTGATAAATTTCTGTTTTTTCTACTGTGATATGCTCTTATATCTCGTTCATATTCTCTCTCTCTCTGTCTCTCTGTCTCTTCCCGTCTCCCCCTCTCCCTTTCTATCTTTCCCCCAGATAATTGGTTTTAGTAAAAGTCTCCAAAACTTTATTTAGGATAATTGTAATCTAAGAGTTTTCCTTCTTCAAAAGTACAATTTTGGGCTGGGCACAGTGGCTTATGCCTGTATTCCCAGCACTTTGGAAGGGGGAGGCAGGCGGATCAACTGAGGCCAGGAGTTCAAGACCAGCCTGGCCAACATAGTGAAATCCCATCTTTATTAAGAATACAAAAATTAGCCAGACGCAGTGACACACACTTGTAGTCCCAGCTACTCAGGAGGCTGAGGCTGGAGGATCACTTGAACCCAGGAGGCGGAGCTTGCAGTGAGCAGAGACCCACCACTACACTCCAGCCTGGGCGACAGAGTGAGACTCCATCTCAAAAATATATGATAATAATTTTAAAAAGTCCAATTTGGCCTCCATATTAAAGCACAGCTCTTGACAGAATACATGTACTCCTAAATTAATAAGTAAAGAACAACTAGAAAGACAGGCCAATGGCAGAATGCCCAAATTCACGTAAAATAAATGCAAGTGACTAAAGGAATTGAGGGCAGCCCAGGGAAGGAGAGCAAACCAAATCCGCGTGGCTGAGAGCATGGGAACTGGCCTGCTTTCTGAAACTACCATGAGTTCTGTGGTCATGACAGGAGTAAAGGGTGAGGACGATTTTGTGCACGCAGTTGAGAACTTTCTTTTCTCAGTGGTCTGTTCTCATTGTTTTCATCCAGAAAGACACTGACAATAAGATTTCCTGAGTGCCATGAAAGCATGCCTCTGAATACAGGAACAGACTCCCTTGTTCCATCTCTGCCTTCACCCTTATTTTCTAGTCACATGACCTTAGTAAAGTCACTTATTTTTTTAAACCTCTTCTTAATCTGTACAATAGAGATCCCCCGGCTCCATGCTTTGCCAACTCACAGAGCTGCTATAAAGATGCAGATGTTTTATGCACAACACAGATGAAGGATTCTGATTCACATGAGAATTGCCCTGCAACTGAAAGATCAAATGAGTTTGATCAGGGTTAAACCCACAGAGCTAAGAGATAATCAGAGGCCATTAACGGAAGCTAAGGCTATTCAGGGAACAAAAACAGGGCAGGCCGGGGATATGGATCAACAGGACATTTCTCATTTAAAATTTTCACTCCCGTTTATTCAAATAAAAGCAATAATAATTATTAAAGCTGTAAGTTATTGAAAGTCAAGCGTGCACAGGTGGTTTGTGGATATCACTTATAGGATGGAGCATGAGGTGGTAAACAATGCTGGTAAACAACATGTAGCTAATTTTATAACCGGTTATTTGTTCTTTCACTTAACACATATTTACCAAGTGCCAGACCTCTTCTAGGCTAGATTGGGATAAATACTATTAAAGAAGTAAAGAGGTGACGTAACAGTAATTTATAAGTTGTTTTGGCGGTAGAAAGGGCATCTGTAAATAAAAGTGGTCACGGAAGGCCACGTTGAGGGGGCAGTATTTGAACTGAAAGCCGAAGAATAAGAAGGAGCCTTTGCAGAGCTGAGAGAAGAGCATTGCAGGCAGGGAGGGCAGCAAATATTGGAGACCTGAGGCTTGGAAAGGAATGGACACACTTTCACAGGAAGAAGCCCAGTGCGGCTGGAACTTAGCCGGAGAATATAGTGTCTTGTAAGGCATGGTTCTGCGGACAATTCATAGATGCCATGAAAATGTAAACAGCTGTCTTGCTGTTTGAAAGAAGGAGATGTATCTTGTCCCATTGTGAACAATGGGGACCTGGGGATTTGTTCACCTACCCGCAGAAAGGAGCGCTTGATGAATGTTCTTGGTTTGAGCACAGGACTCAATATTATCTGCTGTAGCCCACATTTATCACTGTTAAAGCAGCCGATGTCCTGCACTTTTTGTACAGATTAAAATACCATCCACTGAAAGGAGAAAGTGGATGATGTATCTTTCATCCAATGTTATAAAAGACTTGGGTGAACCAGCTGGCCAATGAAATACTCGCTGTTTATCATGGTGTTGCAGAAGTTGCCATTTTTACTTAATTAATAAGACGGGAGACTAATTAAATATAATTTTAAAAGATCTTCAGAGGTTTGCTGTGACAGCATCTAAAAAACCCTTGGAAATTAAATCAATGTATCAACAAATATTAAATTTGCTTCTACTATGCCAGGCACTGTGAAAAGTGCAAAGTAACAAAAGACAAAGCTCTTGTCCTCAAGGAATTTACAGCTTACCTCTGGGGAAAAATAGGTATTACCAGTAGAAACTTAACAAGAATATTTAATGAAATACAGTGTTCTGCTGTATATTTTAGACTGTGATAGGAGACCAGGAAAAGAAAGCCATTGTTCAACGCTCATGTTAATTGCATAAGATTTCATGCTGTTCAATGCTTGGTGTGTAGAAGATAATAAATAAATGCTTTGTTGAATAAATAAGTGAGGTAGATTTGAGTTTTGATTTTTATTTCAAAGTTATGTATAAAATGAATTGGCAATGAGAAATGGGGATTCTCAAGGCCGGGGGGTGGGGGGTGGGGGCAACATGAACTCGTGTGGATGGAAATAAATATGACACATAGACAGGTGATATGGAGGTAGGATGCATGAAGGCATATCATACCCATGACAGAGGACCTTGAACAGCAAATCAAAAATTTTGGACCTGATTAAAGAAGCAGTTTTAGGTTTTTAAGAATGAGAGGAACATGAATAAAACAGTGTTTTAGGAAAATTACTCTGATAGTTGTATTCCAGGGAAAAGAGACAGAAGATTAAAGATACAGTTAGAAATTATGTGAAACATTTTTGGAATAACACAGAGTATAAAAATAAATAAATCCATACATTCATAAAGTTACACATAAATTAAAGATGTTGCACAGTGCATACATGAGAATGCTAAGAGGATGAACAATGAAGTTCCCAAAGTCTGTTATACATTTAGAAAGTCCAAGGTGTATTGCTAAGTCCAAAATGCTTCCTTGCTGTTGCCCGCACAGGCACAAGCCACACACATTCTGGTTTGAGGGCATTTCATTTACATTTGCTGTTACTTCTACCTGAAATGCACTTCTCCAAACTCACTCCCTCGCCCCCTTCAGTCCTCTATTCAAATGGCACCTTCTCAGTGAGCCTTTTCAGATCACCCAATTTAAAATCACAGCTACCCTGGCACTCCCTACTCCTGCTCCCACTTCATCCTACTTCATAGCACTTATTACCATCGCACATTCCACATATTTTACTTATTTATTATACTTATTGACAGTTTCCTGCAAGCAGAATAGAATCTCTGTGAAGTGAGAGATTTTTGTCTGCTCTGTTCATTGTTTCATCTCCAGTGTCTAGAATGTAACAGATGATCAATTAATAGTTTATGGATGAACGAGTCAGTCTCAAACATGTCTAATTTTTCTGGTGGAGACATCAAAAAATAGAACTCTTCCTTCCAGTAAACATGATTGTATTAATAATACAAATATATTACCAGTCTTACAGCACAGAGAAGTTATAAGATCTTCTACGGTCTAATATCCTTTTAATACTAGACAGCAGTCTAAGATTCAACACCATAAATCTGCAGACAAGTCTATCTTAATTGAAATGAATCAGGCATGCAAAACCTAATTGCATCCCTGACTAGGGATTAGGTGATTTAAACAATAAAACAAAACGTTTTTGGGTTCTTTTGGTTATTTTTTCTCTTTAAGTTGTCTGGGGCTAATAATCATTGTGAATGGGAAAATGCTCAGGGTCTCATTTATTAATGTCAGTTCTTGTTTGTTTTTCTTTTTGGTTTTGAGACGGAGTCTCGCTCTGTGGCCCAGGCTGGAGTGCAGTGCCGTGATCTCGGCTCACTGCAACCTCCATATCCCAGGTTCAAGTGATTCTCTTGCCTCAGCCTCCTAGGTAGCTGGGACTACAGGCACGTACCACTACACCTGGCTAATTTTTGTATTTTTTTGTAGAGGCGGTGTTTCAACATGTTGACCAAGCTGGTCTCGAACTCCTGATCTCAGTTGATCTGCTCTCCTGGGCCTCCCAGAGTGCTACTAGTGTTGATTCTTAATGCCACCTATGGAAAAGAGATGAGTTTTCATTTAAGAAACGTAAAATAAGGCAAGATTGTATCAACCTGGGAGTCAAGTGGCAATACCTACTTAGTGTACGCATGGAGGGCATTCAACCCAAAGTCATGAGAGAATAGTAACTAGACCCAGCCTACAGAGAGTTTGGAACCAGACTGCCAAAGTGAAAAGAAAGCCAGATTTCTTCAAATTAATGCTCTCAGTCTAGCAGTGAGCCGTGAAGAAAGACTAATAGGCTTCATCTGAGCAGGAAGCAGTCATTGTCAGGCATGGTCGCAAGAACACTCTCAAAACCACTGGGCAATTAAACAAGACCTAGGGAGCTGTCCAATATACCGTCTCTCAGTATGTCTCACAAAACTAAATCACAGGCTGTTCCACTTCAGTTTACTTCCTCTCACCCCATAGACTGTCCTATTCAATATGGGAGCCCCTAGCCACACATGGCTCTTTAAGTTAGTTAAATGAAATTAAATTAAAATTTTAGTTCCGGACTTGTGCTTCCAGCCAACATGGAATAACAGGAAAATGGATTTATCATCCCACTGAAACAAATAACACATAGACAAAATATATAAAGCAATGGTTTTAAAGACATTGGGCATCAGGCAACAAGGAACAGCGATCTCTGAAATACGCAAAACAAAAAAGGGGAGCTTTATGATTGTTATAATTTACTGCCTTAAGAAAATTTACAGGCTATGGAAAAGGGAGGGCAAACCTGGGAGGAAACTGATAGATACTCAGAGTCGAGCACATGAAGCTGAGTGTCCAGGTAAATGAAGATAGCTAGATTTTACAGGAATGAGTACTGGAGAGGAGGCAACAGCATGAAGATGAAACCCTGGAGGTCTGCAGGGTTCTCCCTAAGGCACCAGTGGAAAGTTTTTAGCAGAGTAATGATCAGTGTTTACAAGTGAGGATACTACCCAAAGCCTAGGAAAGAACCATCCAAAAGAATTACAGAGAACAGTACCTGGTGCTCACACAAGACTCAGAATGGTATCTGTTCCCACTAGCTAACCTTGAAAACCTTCTGATTGATAAGTCACTGGATAAAGAGCACAGAAAGCCTTGCTAGGTCTTGTTTCAGTAATGTTAAATAATTGGCCCAAGATTGAACATTGCTTTGGTCTAGCATAGTAAATCTTTTTTTTTTTTCCATGTTGCTGCAAAGAACGTGATTTCATTCTTTTTTATGGTTGCATAGAATTCCATTATGCATATGTGTCACCTTTTATTTTATTTTATTTTATTTTATTATACTTTACGTTCTAGGGTACATGTGCACAATGTGCAGGTTTGTTACATATATATACATGTGTCATGTTGGTGTGCTGTACCCATCAACTCGTCATTTACATTAGGTATATCTCCTAATAGCACAGGGAATCTTAAAATCTGAAGCTAAAAGAATAAAATTATTTTTAAGTAACTACAATGCATCCCAGAATAAAAGCTCATGAATATTTATAGGAATACAGAAATATCCAGCACCCAACAAGGTGAAATGAACAATTCTGGACTTCAATAAAAGATTATTATGTGTGCAAAGAAGCAGTAAAATATGATTTATACTAAAGAGAAAAAAATCAAAACTGATCCCAAATTAACACAGATGTTAGGATTAATAAACAAGCACATTAAAATACATTATAACTGTATTCCATATGTTTAAAAACTTAAGTAAAAACATTAAAGAAATTTTAAAAACCCAAATTGAGCCATTAGAAAGGAACACTATGATGTGTGAGATGGAAAATGTACTGGATGAGATTAAGACAAGATTAGACATTACCAAAGAAAAGATAGGAAGAGATAAAAAGAGAAACAATTGGAAATAAAACAGGAGAAAAAGAGGAATAGATCAAAGAACGTAACATCAGTAAAGTGTAGAATAACTTCACATGGCCTAATATACATGTAATCGAAGTCTCTGATGCACAGGAGAAATCAAGGAAGATGTAAAAAATGCTTAAAGAAATAATAGCTGAAAACATTCCAGGTTTGATAGAAACTATAAGCACATATGCAAAAGTTTCAAATACCTGCAAGCAAAATAAACATGAAGAAAATTATACAAGGTAAATCATAATCAAATTGCTCAAAACCAGTGAAAAAGATTAAAAGAAGACAGAGAACAAAGACACATTACATACAGAGAAACAAAGATAAGATTGGGAGATTTTGTGTGTGTGAAACACTGTCTGAGAAAAAAACAAAACAAAATAAAAAACAAAAAAAAAACATAAAAAAGGTTGTATACTACTTTATTATTTCATTTATATAAAATTCTAAAATATGTGAACTAATCCTTAGTTTCATTAAACAGATCAGTTGTTTTCTGAGGATGGAGGAGTGGGGTGGAAGGATTTAAAAAGGGTTATGAAGAAACTCTTCGGGGTGATGGCTGTGTTCATTATCTTAATTCGCTGTTGTTTTCATGTGTGTATTTATAGTCAAAACTTATCAAATTGTACATTTCAAATATGTACAACTTACTGTGTGTCAATTATACTTCAATGAAACTTTTTAAAGTTAGTTTCTCAGCCGCAATACCCACATTCAAGTGTTCAGTAGCTACATGTGGCTAGTGCTTACCACAGTAGACATTTTTAATGTAGAATATTTTAATAGTCACAAAAACTGAAAATGGACAGTGGTGCCCTAGAGTCTTGGGAAGAGGCTTTCTGAGAATACATAGACTGGAGAATGGTGAGGAAGGCACCCCAGAGGAGAAAAACCAATGCCTACAGATGGAGGGTTGTCCAGCTGTCAATGCCCTGATGCAGCTGAGTAACATGAGTTATAGCGAGTCAGCTTCAGGAGTTCTGGTTTCCTCTATCCTTTCTCAGAACCCACGGATAAGCATTTATAATGAATAACTCTTGGTTTTTCAGTGGCGGAAAGCACAGCTATTGTAGCCACTGTGGAGCTAGAAAGAATGATTAGGTGAAGCTTAATCACTTCAGAGATTATAAAACTGATGCAGGAAGAATATGGGGTCTTGAGATCTAAGAAAAGAATTAAGCTCCACAAATTGATAGGTCTTAGAAGATAGAGCTTAACGCTGCTGCTATTAGCACTGTTTATGTCTGCTGGCAGGAAAACATTTACACAATTTTCCTAGGAATAAAATTCCCAAGTTTCAAAGTACACATGCCAGGTGGCACTTAGCAACAAACTGACATGCTGAAAGAGTAGGAATAACTCTGCTTTTCGACGTATGAGCTATTTTAATAATCCTGGATTTCTGAGCTGCATGCTGCTGGGGATGTATATTTGCTTCCTCTCTTCAGTCTCTTGTGCACATTTGCCTTCTGCTTGTCAAGACTGTTTCACTTTACACCCACTCTCGGAAAGTTTCACTATAACATCAGCTATTGTTTGAGAGGTGTGTATTTTCCCATTAGTGTAGAGCCATGTAAACTCTCATGGTCCTTGTTTTTCACTCCCTTTTAGAGGTCATCCTTCTCCCTGAACACTAGTATCTTCAGAATCCCTCAAATTTCTGCTGTTCACCATTACCATGGCTTCCACTGTCAACCCAATCATCAACCAAGAACTAAATCACCAGTCCCTGAAGAAAGAAGGAAGGCTCAATTACACTCCTAGCTCCAATATGTACTTCTCATTAAAAAAAAAAAAAAAAAAAAAAAAAAGCTCATTCTCGTTAATCAACAATCAATACATTTGGATGTGGGAAGTGGTGTAGTATGTAAGAGACAGGGTGAGAGAGGGCAAACAAGAACTAGATAATCATGATTTTGTCTTCATTAACATACATAATAAACTTCCAAACTAAAGGTATCGGATTGCCTCCAAGCTCTGAGTCATTAGATAAGAATTCAATTAAAAGATGAGTTTTGTTCCTAAATTTAATGAAGAGGCAGTGCTGGATTTTGCTAATTCTTCTTCTTCTTCTTCTTCTTTTTTTTTTTTTTTGAGACGGAGTCTCGCTCTGTTGCCCAGGCTGGAGTGCAGTGGCCGGATCTCAGCTCACTACAAGCTCCGCCTCCCGGGTTCCCGCCATTCTCCTGCCTCAGCCTCCTGAGTAGCTGGGACTACAGGCGCCCGCCACCTTGCCCGGCTAGTTTTTTGTATTTTTTAGTAGAGACGGGGTTTCACCATGTTAGCCAGGATGGTCTCGATTTCCTGACCTCGTGATCCACCCGTCTCGGCCTCATAAAGTGCTGGGATTACAGGCTTGAACCACCGTGCCGGGCCTGGATTTTGCTACTTCTTGTTTCCTGGAAATATGAAAGTGAAAGAATGTGAATATATTCCTTGCGGTTTATTAGAATGCCAGAGATTTGTCTCCCTAGACATTGAAGGGAGAACCTGTCATCTGTGGTAAGTTTTTTTCCCAAATGGGAAGACATTAGAAGACGTATATTTATAACAAAATTATTTAAAATTCTAATGCTCAGAGTTTTTCTGAATCTCATTATATTGGAAAAATAGACCCAAATTTTTCCTCTGTGACTTTGCTGCAATAGCAGCAAAGCAGAGTCTCGCTCTGTCGCCCGGGCTGGAGTGCAGAGGCGCGATCTCGACTCACTGCAAGCTCCGCCTCCCGGGTTTACGCCATTCTCCTGCCTCAGCCTACCGGGTAGCTGGGACTACAGGCGCCCATGACCACGCCTGGCTGATTTTTGTATTTTCAGTAGAGATGGGGTTTCACCATGTTAGCCAGGATGGCTACGATCTCCTGACCTTGTGATCCGTCCGCTTTGGCCTCCCATAGTCCTGGGATTATAGGCGTGAGCTACTGCGCCCAGCCAGTGATTTTTTTTTTAAGTTTAACATTTGTTGAACGCTTACTAAGTGCCAGGCATTGTTCTAAGAACTTTATAAATATTAACTCATTTTAATCCTTACACTAATTATTATTATTATCTCCTTTTCAAAAATGAGGAAATCGAGGCATTTTGGGAAATGACTTGCCCAAAATCACATAGAGAGTGAGTGGAAGGGCCAGGATGAATTAAACTCGTGGAAACTGAGATTGGTGGAGAAGATTTAACATATATATTTTGTCTATAGATAAAATTATTGCACTGTACTGTGCTACTTAAGCTTTCCTAAAAATTCAAAATTGACAACATTTAAAATTAATCATTAGGTATATTTTATTCTAATCCACTTAGACCATCACACTGTTTTACAGGACTTTTCTGAGGTAGAAATCTCCAACTTTAAAAGGCCAAGTATTTTTTTCTCAACCTGAGGAAAAAAATGCCTAACAGAATCAAAGTTTTCTTCTCAGATATTTACATTATTTATAATTAAAATTTTAAGGCTGCAAGTGATAAAAACATTGCATAGAAAAAGTGATTTCAACTTAGTTCAGAAAAATATGCATACCCAAAAGCCTAAAACACTCTGCAATATTAATAAGTATATTTAAGTGATGAAATGATTAATAATTTCCCAAAGTTTTCTAATAAATAGTTGCATTTAAAATAAGCTGAAAACATTTAAATCCTTAAGGGACAGTATAAGATTTTTGGAAACTTCATCTATTCTACCTAAAATGGTTTTTAAAAATCAGATGTTATTTGGAAAGCAGACATTTCTGACCAGCAAGTATTAGAAAACTTAGAAAACTGGTGGGAAGAATTATGATCTGGGGGAGCTCCCTCTGTCCCCGAAGCTCTTCAGGAGAAGCACAAACTCTTTTGTCTGGTGGTTCCAGAACTGAGACATTCTCTCCCAAGGCTACAATGCTCTTCCAAGGGCCGTGGACATCAACTAGGAAGAGTCATTTCCTCATCCCATTGCCTCATACTGAGAAACAAGTAGAAAAAGAAAAACTATCTTACTAAAAAGTTCATTTGCCTCATCTTCCACTACTCACCATTGGCTCCAGTGACATTAAATTTCTCACAGATCTTCAAATAAACCATCACACATACCTTTTTATTTCCTTAAAATACCTTTTCTTTACTTTCATTTCCACTTGAAAATGCCTTCTCATCTTCAAAGTCTGCTTCATGTGTCACCTCAACCTATGTAAAGTCTTTTCCATCCTCTCAAGGCAGAGTCTTTGTATCCAGAGAGAAGAACCTTTTGTGTCCAAGACCCAGCCAAGATCCCAGGAGACAACGTGCTAGGGGGGAACAGAATATGTGCAAGAAAGAAGGACTCCATGGGTTCCAAATCCAGCAAGTATAGAGAAATCAAGATAAAGTAGTCTCTGGAAGCTAAATAGAAGAATGCCAAAGTCTATGTATTAGATAACTCCAGAAGAAATGCAGAAGTTGTAGGAGCAGGAGCCAAAGAACCTATATAGGGTTACAGGGAGCAGGGATAAGTGGAGAAAGAATGTCCATTCATTTCACACACACACACACATGCACATGCACACACACTCCTTGCATCTATGAAGGTGTCATGCTAGCACTGTGGGGATTACAGAGATAAGACAATAAGATATAGTATTTGCTTTTTCAGAAGCTTACAGTCTATTTCTAATTTTTTTTAAAGATCATTAGTCACTTTGTTAAAAGTTAAATGTAACAAACACCATACATGAGATTAAAAACAATATTTTTGGAAGATAAGCACTTGATTCCAGAATCCAAGAGCAAACGTGACACTGAGTGGTCCCTTGCTATAGCATCCATGTGGAATGAGTGGAAAAGTGTGGGCTTTGGAGATGGGCAGATTTGTGTTCAAATCCTGGCTTGGCCATTGATTTGTCCTGTGATCTCTGTCAGGTTACTCTAAGAATAATGCCTTCCTAGTATTGTTGTGAAGCCCAAACAAGAAGTACTTGACCTAATGAAGGCACTCACTGAATGTTGGTTTCCTCTCTTCCTCTTGTCTTTGGGAGAATCAGACCAGGATGCTCAGTCTGCAGACCACCAGGTGATATGCCCTGAGAATAGCAAGATAAGTAGCACACATGGGAAGCCAGGAGCAGAGTCTTCTGAGTGTGGATTCCTGGACTGTCAGGAACTGCCTTACCTCTTGGCCCGTAAATCCTCACTTCTACCTACTTCCTCCAGCTGGAGGCTCAGCTTCATCCACATTACACACACACACACACACACACACACACACACTTTTCATCCCGTGATTGTTACTCGACTCTTGGATGGGCTCTAACTTGTTGCTGGCCTCAAAGCCAAGGCCTCTGATTCTTGTTGCTTCTGTCTTTACCTGGGCTCCTGATACTGTGCCTGACTTCTGAGTGTCTGATCATGTTTTGTTTCCCTAAGCCGAGAATAGCTCCCTGCACCTTGCTTAGTGATTCTCCCTGGACTCGACCTGGGCTTAGACCAGCTTACTTTGAAGAATGCTTAGCCAGGCCCCCTCCTCAACATCCCTGGCCTATTTTCTCTAGGGCTCTAGTTCGTTCCTTGAGAGGAAAAAAATAATACGTAATGTCTGAAAGACTTCCATAATCAGGTTGAAATAAATGCACAGAGGAAACAAATCCAAAAGATTCCAAAAATATCTCTGGAGAAGTAAAAATATGTAATCCTCCAGTGACCAAGTTCTGTCACCATGACCAAAATATCTTGCCACTATTCCTGACTCTCCATCTGCATTGCCAGCACCTTTTCTTACAGACACTGCTGTGATAACTTACCAACTGGTCTTCCCACCTCCAGGGTGACCTTCTTCTGATCCAAGAATCTAATAATTCAAATGCTTAAGGAGAAGAAACAAGAAACACAAACGAGTGGCCAGGGCTGAGTGTAATTACATATGTAAACACAGTGCAAATAGTGGGTTGAGACGAACAAGAAAGCACTTGCACCATATTTAGGAGGCACCCACTCCTCAGCTATACTTCATAGTTTAGTTAGCTTCCTCATGCATTTCCAGGAATGCATGACAGTCTTTCTAGAATATCCTCTTTTCTTTTCCAAAGAAAGATACCCTAAAGTTCAGACTTTTATGTTAAAAAAAAGCCCAAGTGCTGACTGCACTTTCTTCTCTTTTTGATCTAATAAAACTCCTCACATACCTTAGCTGTATGAAGTTGAGTTTTTGTCATGAACAAACCAAATTTAATAATGAATACCGTTGTTTAATGAGCTGATTACATGGCTGTCTTCCAAACACAATTGTGAGTTCTCAGAGTCAAGAACTGTGTCAAAGTCACCTCTGTATCCCTGGTGCTTCATAGTCGCTGGCACCAAACTTGAATTTAATTATTTACAAATGAATGGATAGATGAATAATATATACTCTTTGAAGACCTAAGAGCAGAGAATTAAAATTCCAAAATAATAAGCTGTAGGGGGATTTTGTTCTTGAAATTGTAAGAAAATCTCATTGAAACAGATTATTTATGTTTCTTACTCAGGCTCCAACTTCCTTCAAGGAAGGAGGGCTTGAATCTGAGACCTCAAAGGCTGCCATATGTGTTGACCCCTCATGAGAATGGGCAGTCAGTTAACAAAATGTCAGTGCGTTCAAGCAGAATGAGCACAAAACTCATATTTCCTTGGGGTACAAATTTACTTGGAGTAAAAAGGCAAGTAATGATCGAGTCTGCCCGTATACAAGGACAGATCAAAGAAGCTTTAAGAAACAAAACAAAACAAAAAAGCTTTAAGTTTACCATTGTGGATAGCATCTTGTGTAATAAGAGGCAATTACACATTTGTGCCATTGTCAGAGGCCATTTCTATGCCCAAAGTTGTTCTTCCATTGTGCTAATGGTCATTCATTGCTTACAAGGAATTGCTTGCTATATTAGATGACTTTGTAAAGGATTGACCTCGGACTGTTACTGCCAGATATACACAAAGCCTTCCTCTGTACGTGTGAAAAATAAATATCTTCTCCATTTTCTTTCCTAAGCCCCAGTTTCCCCCACCTGACACACCAGAACAAATTGATGGTTACCTTTGGAAAGGTATTGGCATACAGCTTGTTAGGGTGGAAGGGCAACTCTCAATTATCTAGTTGAAACTTCTAACTTTAAGATGATAAAAACAAAGTCCCAAGAAGGTCCTATCCACCTAGGGCCCATAGCTAGTTACTGGATATGCCTGACCCAGCCTGGCAGTTACTGGTATATTCACAAAACTGAAACTCTAATTATGCAGTTTTTCTGACCTTGAGATAAAAAATGCCATTCCTCTAAAGGGCGTTAGATACATTAGCCAAATTTCAGCAGTTAATTTACAAGTGAGCAATTTTGATTTTCAGATCTTGTTATCAGGGGGAAACGTCTGGATTTTATAACCACCTGGCCTAAAGCAGTCAAGTCATGAATACTCTTTTTTCCTTTATTAAATCCACACTTCAGAACATTGCATTGGGAGATCAGAAGTCCCTCTTCTCTGCCTCAGCTCAGAAGCACTTGGAGCAGAGGCAATTCCTGCCTCAGCCTGCTGAACCTTGGGGGTGAGAAATAGAAGACTGCTTCCCAAACTGAGATTATTGTTAGCACACTAAGTATTAAGGAAAGCCCCAGGGAGGTTTGGGAGAACTTCCTGCAAGCTTTTGTTTGCATGCAACTCTGAATCGTAAGGCACTGGAAAAGACATATCTTCAAAAGCATTCTTTTTTTTTTTTTTTTTTTTTTTTTAGAAAGATCATTAGCTGGATTTATTAAGCTAAAGACAAAGGCCTCAAGTCAGATTGCTCTTTGCTAAATGTTCTGTGCTTTCCCACCCATAGTCTAAAAAGAACTCTCAAGTTTATTTGGCATATACTCACATGTTTACAAGTACAAATCTTAATTTCTTTGCATCCATGGACATCAAGTTCTGTAAAACAAAGCTTAATTGTAAAATGCCATAGAACATGACTAGGTTAGAAAAACAGTAATATTTTATCAGCTGTATCTACTATAAATCATTTCTAATCTCTTAACCACCAAAGTTGAATTTTCTTTTTTTTTTTTAAATTTATTTATTATTATTATACTTTAAGTTCTAGGGTACATGTGCATAACGTGCAGGTTTGTTACATATGTACACTTGTGCCATGTTGGTGTGCTGCACCCATCAACTCGTCAGCACCCATCAACTCGTCATTTACATCAGGTATAACTCCCAGTGCAATCCCTCCCCCCTCCCCCCTCCCCATGATAGCCCCGGTGTGTGATGTTCCCCTTCCCGAGTCCAAGTGATCTCATTGTTCAGTTCCCACCTATGAGTGAGAACATGTGGTGTTTGGTTTTCTGTTCTTGTGATAGTTTGCTAAGAATGATGGTTTCCAGCTGCATCCATGTCCCTACAAAGGACACAAACTCATCCTTTTTGATGGCTGCATAGTATTCCATGGTGTATATGTGCCACATTTTCTTAATCCAATCTGTCACTGATGGACATTTGGGTTGATTCCAAGTCTTTGCTATTGTGAATAGTACCGCAATAAACATACGTGTGCATGTGTCTTTATAGCAGCATGATTTATAATCCTTGGGGTATATACCCAGTAATGGGATGGCTGGGTCATATGGTACATCTAGGTCTAGATCCTTGAGGAATCGCCATACTGTTTTCCATAATGGTTGAACTAGTTTACAATCCCACCAACAGTGTAAAAGTGTTCCTATTTCTCCACATCCTCTCCAGCACCTGTTGTTTCCTGACTTTTTAATGATTGCCATTCTAACTGGTGTGAGATGGTATCTCATTGTGGTTTTGATTTGCATTTCTCTGATGGCCAGTGATGATGAGCATTTTTCATGTGTCTGTTGGCTGTATGAATGTCTTCTCTTGAGAAATGTCTGTTCATATCCTTTGCCCACTTTTTGATGGGGTTGTTTGTTTTTTTCTTGTAAATTTGTTTGAGTTCCAAAAGCATTCTTTGCTGCTGCTTGCAGCATAGGCAGGCTGCCTTTACAGGCTTGGGGCATCCTTTCCCAAAGATGTTATGAATACTTGTAATGTGAAATGGTAGCCAGAAAAATGCTATTTTCTGCTAAACCTCAAGCCGTTATTACAGAAAAACAAGCTTTCTGGAGATCCCCTACACTGATTATCATTGAATTCTCATCAGTAAGTTTGTCACAGCCATGATGTCTTTAGGGAATGCCTGGGTAGCCTTTGTAGTAGGCAGGTACCTAAACCTTCCCAATCTAATGAGTATCTGCATAATTGCAAAAATATCTATGAAGACCTTTTTCTTCCTTCATAACCCTGACATTTGCCTCTATGAAGAAAAATGCATCTCATGTGAGCCAGGCCAGCCCTGCATAACTCTATGAAGAAACAAGAATCTTTTCCTGTTTGTCACATTTCTATGGTCCTTCTTGCCTCCTATGGCCCTTCTTGCTCCTATTACCATGATCTCTGTGCTATGTTTTTCCGTGTGTATATATATACACACACACACAGTGTATACATATAGTTTTTAGTTTGAATCCAACTGAAGGATGGGAGGAAAATGATGTAGTGGAAAGCATGTAAAATTTTAAGCTGGAAAGAGATAACTTGTTCTCAATTGATACAAATTACACTATTTTCTAACATCATTGCTGCCCTTCCTTACTGAGCCCATCCTCCTAGGCCCTGGGACAATGCAGCTTTGTCCTCTTCCAGGGCATGAATGTCAGCCCTAGAGTCTCTGGACAGATCAGATTAAGAAGGAAAGGTTTGTATCAGGATCTTCAGGATTTTCCAGAGATTCCACGAGAAACTGGGGTGCCATTCGATGTCCCACTTCCTGCCCTGCCCTTGTCTATGGAAGGATCATACTATCACCTCTTCTACTGACATGTGACTTTCAGGTAACTTGCTTTGGCTAATAAAATGTGAGAGTAAGGAACAGGTACTGCTGCTGAGTGGAAGCCTTAAGAACCATCTCATGAATCTGCCATCAAGTTCAACTGCGTTTTTTTAAAGGCTCTGTTTCCACTCATGAGTGACCAGCATGTCAGTCCTCCAAGAGCATCAACTAGTGTGAGTTACAAGGGGAATGGAGGGGCCCTTCAATCCAGTGAGTCCACTTTGTGAAAGTTGATTATGAGAGCTGTCCTTATTTCCTTTTATTAATGATTAGAATTATACAGTATTTTCATGAACACTTTTAAAAGTTACGTTGGATTTTATAAGCCACATTTTTAATGACCATATTATACAAATTTATTGAATAGCTTACACAGTAGAGAACCAAGTCTTTCCTAAATTTGCAAAGCAATTATAACACATTGTTTGTTAAGTTCTATAACATGATCATATTTTCATCTTCTTGTTTTTACTAGAAAATTGAGTTTCTCTTGGTTTTCTATATAGAATAATTCCTATACTAGGATTTCAGATCAATTCTATTCTCATTGGTCTTGGCTGCAAAGGTAAATCTCTTTGTCACAATCTATCCACATTCTCAAAAAGATAAACCAGCTCAGGTCAGATTTTGCCACTGTCAATGTTTTTAGGAAGCTTGAATGAGTTAGAGCACTCCAAATCAACCTTTTTCGATTCTGCTATGTCACTGAATAGAAAACATTTCTTACCTATTACATGCCTACCTCAAACATACTCTCTTGAGACATAGTTTTTCTTTTTCTTTAAAATTGTAAACAATGTCAACTTAAAGAACAGTATAATGAAGAGTATAAAGAACTGAATACCCTACACACCAAAATCCCACTCAGATTTTCCCCAATATTTCAATGATGTCTTTCATAGCAAAAGGATCCAATCCAGGATCCTTTGAACCCAGTTGCCTCATCTCTCTAGTCTCCTTCAGTGTGGAACTATTCCTCAGTCTTTCCTCATTTTCATGAATTTTAAGGTTGTAGGCAGGTTGTTTTGTAGAATATCCTTCAGTTTGAGTTTGTTTTACATTTTGCCATATTTTAACTTTGATCAGTTGATTAGGTAAGTTTATGTTTAGGCTATACTCATGCTGACAATTACTCCCCTCCACTATGTCTGGATGTGGCAAGCAGAGCAACAAGGATTGCACTGAGGCCAAGACGCAGCCCTCCTGGGTTAGTCTCCAGTTCTTGACAGGTTGTGTGCACCTCTTGCTCTTGAAGGGCAATTACTATGAGAAAGTAAGGGCTGATATGCCAGTGTGCCTAGTAGTAATGTTGGAGTGCCTGACTACTGAGATTTTGGAGTTGGCAGGCAATGGGACCTGTGACAAGAAGACATGTATCATCCTGCACCACCTGCAGCTGGCCAATTGCAATAATGAAGAACTCAACAAATTGCTGGGTAAAGTCATTATCACACAGGTGAGAGTCTTGCCCAACATCCAGGCTAAAAGAAAGAAAATGAAGGAATGAAAATAGGCATTCCACAGGGCAGAAACCAAAAATGAGCAGAAGTAGCTATATTTATATCAAATAAAATGGATGTTAAGTCTAAAATTATATTTTAAAAAAGATAGAGAAAGTCATTATGTAATAATAAAGAGATCAACTCAGCAAGAGAATAAAGCAATTGTAAATATACACTCACATAACACTAAAGCACGTGTGTGTGTGTGTGTGTGTGTATGTAGGAGGAGATAGACTTCAATACAATCATAGCTGGAGACTTTCATACACTACTCACAGCATTGGACAGGTCATCTAGACAGAAAATCAAAAAAGAAGCACTCAATTTAAACTGCACTATAGACCAAATGGACCTAACAGACATTTATAGAACATGCCATCCAACACCTGCAGAATACACATTCTTCTCATCAGCACATGGAAAATTCTCTAGAATACACCATATGTTAGGCCAAAAAACCAAGTTTCAACAAATTTTTAAAAACTGAGATCATATCAAGTTTCTTTTCTGACCACAATGAAATAAAACTAGAAATCAATAACAAGAGAAACTTTAGAAACTGTACAAATACATGGAAATTAAACAACGTGGTCCTGAATGACCATGAGTCAATGAAGAAATTAAGAAGGAAACTAAAACATTTCTTGAACCAAATTAAATAAAAATGCAACATACCAATACCTGTGAGACACAGCAAAAGCAATACTGGAAGGGAAATTTATAGAAAAAAAAAAAAACCTTCATCAAAAAATAGAAAGATTTCCAAAAACAACCTAATAATGCTCCTCAAAAAACTTAAAAAAGCAAGAACAAACAAAACCAAAAATTAGTAGAAGGAAAGAAATAGTATATATCAGAGCAGAAATAAACAAAATAGAAGCTAAAAAATCAATACAAGAGATCAACCAAATGAAAAGTTGGTGTCTTAAAAGATAAAGAAAAGTGAACAAAACTTTAGCTGGACTAAATAAGAAAAAATGAGAAAAGATCTAAATTAATAAAATCAGAATAAAAGGATATATTACAACTGATACCACAGAAATACAAAGGATTGTTAGAGACTATTATGGAAAACTCCATACCAACGACTTATAAAACCTAGAGGAATGAATAGATTGCTGACACATGCAACTCATCAAGACAGAACCAGGAAGAAATAGAAAACCTAAACAGACCAATAACCAGTAACAAGGTTGAAGCAGTGATGAAACATCTCCCCAAAAAAGAAAAGCCAGGACCAGATGGCTTCAATGCTGTATTCTAACATTCAAAGAAGAACAAACACTAATTTTCCTAAAAATATTCCAAAAAGCTAAAGAGAGGGAATGATTTTATACTCATTCAATGAGGCTAACATTACCCTAATACCAAAGCCAGACAAAGACAAACCAACAAAAAGAAAACTACAGGCCAAAATCCCTGATACACGTAGATGCAAAAATCCTCAAAACATATACCAGCGAACCAAATCCAACAGCACATCATAGCATACACCATGATCAGGAGAGAGTATCCCCCGAAAGCAAGGCTGATTCAAAATATGTGAGTCAATAAATGTGATCTATTTCATCAACAAAATGAGGAACAAAAACCATAGGATCGTCTCAATAGATGCAGAAACAGCATTTGATAAGATTCAACATTTCTTCATGATAAAAACTAAAAAGAAATTAGGTATAGAAGGAATATATCTCAACACAATAAAGGCTATAGATGACAAATCCACTGCTGACAGCATACTGAATGGGGAAAAGTTGGAAGCTTTTACTCTAATAATTAAAACAAGACAAATACACTCACTTTCACCACTCTTATTTAAAATAGTACTGGGAGTTCTAGCCAGAGCAATTAGACAAGAGAAATAAATAAAGGACCTCCAAATTGGAAAAGAGAAAGTCAAATTTTCCTGTTTTCAGATAACATGATCTTATATACAGAAAAAACTAAAGACTCCACCAAAAAACTCAGGACTGATAAATGAAGTCACAGGATACAAAATCGACATACAAAAATCAGTAGCATTTCTATACCTAAACAACAAACTAGCCAAAAGAGAAATGATGAGAAACATCATCAATCAAATGATGAGAAACAAACAAGGACTACCATGTGGTCCATTCATTCCACTTCTGGATATAAAAAAGGAAATCAATACATTGAAGAGTTATAGAATCAACTTAATTGGCTATCAACAGATGAATAGATAAAGAAAATAGGATACTATTCAGCCATAAGATGAATAAAGTCCTGTCATTTGCAGCAACATGGATGAATCTGGAATCATCATGTTAAATGAAATAAGCCAAGCACAGAAATACAAATATTACATGCTCTCACTCATATGTAGGAGCTAAGAAAGTATTATCTCATGCAGATAGAAAGTAGATTACTGGTTACCAGAGGCTAGGAAAAGTAGGGAGAAATGAGGAGTGAAGAGAGGTTGATTAATGGGTACAAATAAACAGAAGAAGAAATAAAACCTAGTGTTCGATAAATCAGTAGAGTCACTATACTTAACAATAATCAATTGTACATTTCAAAATAGCTAAAAGATAATAACTTGAATGTTTCTAGCATAAAGAAAATACACATATTTAATGTGATCAGTAGCTCAATTATGCTGAATTGATCTTCACACATTATATGTATGTATTAAATTATCACAGATACCCTGAAAATAGGTACTTTTCATTTTTCTTTTTTCTTTTTTTTTTTTTTTTTTTGAGACCGAGTCTCGCTCTGTCACCCAGGCAGGAGTACAGTGGCGTGATCTCAGCTCACTACAACCTGTGCCGCCCAGGTTCAAGTGAGTCTCCTGCCTCAGCCTCCCGAGTAGCTGGGATTACAGGTGCCCGTCATCATGCCCAGCTAATTTTTGCATTTTTAGTTGAGACAAGGTTTCACTATGTTGGCCAGGCTGGTCTCAAACTCCTGACCTCAGGTGATCTGCCCACCTCGGCCTACCAAAGTGGGTACATTTATTATGTATCAATAAAATATATGAAACAGAAAAGAAATATGATTCTGAAAAGAGAGAAAAGTGACGGAGTCTATGGCTTCTAGCCAGACATAAGAAAAAGCACTTTATTGCAGATTATATCTTATTGAAAAGCAATTTATTTCTGGTATGGCATGCATATTAAACTTCCTTCTTGTTGGCACATTTAATCCGTTTTTAGAATCCTTTGGAATATTAAATTTCTAATGTTTGAAGCTAAATCAAAACTGAACACTTTCAGGGGACAGAGTTGAAGCAGATAGAACATGCTGGAGGATTTTATAGTTATTCAAATGAGAGCTGGCGGTGGGAGCACAGGAGATGAGGAGGAACCGGCTGACTTGAAGTGCAAGCAGGAGGAGATGAGCAGAACACGCTCACTGTGCAAGAAATGCAGAGGAATTGAGGATGACTTCTAAAATTTGTTTGAGCAACTGGGTGTTTGGTGGTGCTATTTAAGGAGATGAGATTTGTGGATGGGAGAAAGGTTGGAGGAAGTGCAGTCAGGAGTTGTGGCCTGTCCCTCTCTCTCTCTTTCTTTCTTTCTTCTTCTTTTTTTTTTTTTTTTTTTTTTCCTTCCTTCCTTCCTTCCTTCCTTCCTTCCTTCCTTCCTTCCTTCCTTCCTTCCTTCCTTCCTTCCTTCCTTCCTTCTCCATTCAGTCACTCTGTATCTTTTAATTGTAAAATTGAGTCCATTTACATTCAGTGTTAACACTGATAAATAAGGGCTTACTACCCTCATTTTGTTACCTGTTTTCTGGTTGTTTGTAACTTCCTCTATTCCTTTCTTTCTTTCTCACTGCCTTCCTTTGTGGTTAATTTATTTTCTCTGGTAGTATGTTTTAATTCATAGCTTTTTATTTTTAGTGAATCTATTATAGGTTTTTGTGTTGTGGTTACCATGAAGCTTACAAAAAAATCTTATAGATATACTAAGTTATTTTAAAGAGATGACAACATATCTTAGATCACGAAGAACAGAAACCAACAAAGAGAAAACTAAAAAACCTCTACACTTTAACTTCATCCTACCCACATTTTGATTTTTTGTCATCTCGATTTATGTATTTTTATATTGTCTGTGTCTTATGAGATTGCATAGCTATCATTAGATTTGATAGATTTGTTTTTTAGACTTCATACTAAAGTTATGAGTGGATTGCATGTCACAATTACACTATTAGAGAAATCTGGGTTTGTCCATGTATTTACTTTTACCAGTGGGTTTTATACCTTCACATGTTTTCTTTTGGCACATTAGTGGTTTTTTTTTTTTTTTTTTTTCTGATTGAAGAACTTCCTTTAGCATTTCTTATAAGACAGGTCTGGTGGTAATGGTGGTGGTAAATTATCTCAGCTTTTGTTTGTCTGGGAAACACCTTATCTCTCCTTCATATTTGAAGAATAGTTTTGCTGGATACAGTGTTCTTAAATAGCAGAGTTTTTTTCTTTTTCAACACTTACAAAATGTCATCTTATTCCCCCTGACTATTATGGTTTCCTTTGTAAAGCCTGTTTCCAGAAGAATTGGAGCTCCTTTATATGTTATTTGCTTCTTTCCCATTGTTTTTTTAAGGATACTCTCTTTGTCTTTGAGTTTTGAAAGCTTGATTATTGTACTCCTTGGTCTTCCTATTTGGGTTGGATCTGTTTGGTCGTCTCTGACCTCCCTATACGAATATTTATATCTTCCTCAGGTTTTGGAAAGTTTTCTGTTATTATTTCTTTGAATAAAATTTCTACTCCTTGCTCTTGCTCTACTCCTTATTAAACACTAACAACCCTGAAATGTGACCTTTTGAAGTAATTTTCCATATTGTGTAGGCAATTGTCATTCCTTCTCATTCTTTGTACTTTTTTCTTCTCTATGTATTTCCAAATAGCTTGTCTTTGATCTCACTTATTCTTTTCTCTGCTTGATCTGTTCTGCTGTTGAGAGCCTCAACTAAATTTTTCAGTTTGGCAAATGTATTTCTCAGATCCATGATTTCTATTGATTTGTTTTTATTATTTCAATCTCTTTGTTAAATTTATAATGCTAATATGTAATAAATTTATGAATTGCCTTTTCATGCTATCTTGATCACTGCGTTTCCTTAAAATTGCCATTATGAATTCTTGGTCAGATAACTCATGTAGCATCATCTTGTCACAGTCAGTCACTGGTTTGTTTCTTGCTTTGTGAGGTCATGGTTCTGTTTGCTTCTGTTTCTTGCATGCATACTTTTATATTTTTGCATTGAAGTTTCAGTTATTTTTTCCAGTTTTCTCTGTCTTTCTTGCTTTCGTTTTCATTGGGTCTGTTTGCTTAGAGATTCTTTATAATTTACTCATTAAATATTTTCCCCCACTAAGTGAGGAAAAGTGATGCTGCTGCAGCAGCATTTGCTAAAAAGGAAACAGCAACTTGGTGGTTTGACTCAGTTCTAGTAAATGATTGGAGCGCTGCCCACCTCAAATGGAGGATAGCTTAAAGGGATGTTCCAGTAGTGTGGGATGGCTGGTTAAGGGTTTGTGTCCAGAGGGACTGTGGAACATGCCTTTTACAGCATGGCTACTGAACAGCCACTCTGATTTGATGTCTCTTTTGGTGGAGTTACAGAGGAGAGTTTCCAGGGCTGGGGATGGGAGTCTTGCCTCCTCCTTTTGACTCTGCCTGTCTTCAGGAATACTTCTCCTTTTAGGCACTCATAATATTTCCTATGGATTAAAGCAGAGATAGGTTTCCTGCCAGGGAACCCAAGATGGTGGGGAAGCTGATTGTCCACCTCGCTTTCACTTTTCCAAGTGTCAAAATCTTGAGTCGGGGAAATTTTCCACATACTTGATGCTGGGCAGATTGGGGATGGGGGAGTGGTGTGACAGATATGGGAAGTCCAATTCTCTTACTGTCTAATTAAAGTTTTTTAACTTCATTGTGGACCCAGGAACTATCTCATCTTTATACTTGAGTTCTGGGATATTGCTAGTGATGATCTCAATACTGGGTATATATATATATATTCATTTTCTGTGGGGGAAGTGAAGCCAGCTTGCTTCTAAGCCACAATTTTTAAACCAGAATGACTTGAAGAGTATATTTCTTCCTATTTAAATAGTTCTACAGTTAGAATAAGAAACTAAAAGTAATGGAGCAAAACAATAATACACTTCTCGAAATGCAACTGAAAACAACCTGTTTCTTGAGAAAGATTGTGTGTGCATACATGTCTATACATACATCAGCTTTAAGAAGCATGTATTAAATATTGCAGAATGCAACATTTGCTTATGTTTAGAACTTCCACTAAAGTTTATTTCACTAGTTTCTTATTTACTTAATTAGCATTGTACAACTGCATGAAAGAAAAGAAGAATCATTTGTACAAATAACAGAAAACCTATCAATTTCTCATACTTCCTCAATTCAAGCTCCTTTTATCTTAAAAGGGTGGTTTGGCAGTGAGTGTTCCTATTTGGAATGGAATGAATGGTCAACTTTGGTGGACGGAACATGCACGTCTAATTTCCTTTTACACCATAAGCACCCTATTTTTAGCAAAACTCCAGAATGGCTTCTTCTGCCTTTGAATAGTGTTACAATGTTTGTACTGTTAGTCTTATCATAAGACAACCCTTCCCAGTGGTATTTATATCTGACAGTATGATGATTAGAATTAGCATTTAATTAATTATGCATATTTAACAACTGCAATACCACATAGATTCTATTACCTGGAATGCTGCTGGATTGCTTACTATTTCAGATTCTCAGAACAAAAGGTATGTGCAGATGTCCCCTTTTATTGTATCATTTTCAAGGATAACATTTTAAGTTCTTTTAAAATTTACCAGAAGTGCAGTTTGTGAAATTAGATCAATTTTACTCTCATACTGCCTTTAGTGAAAAAAGAAAAGAAAACAAGAATTTGAAGCTCCTGGAATACAAGCTAGACTCTGCGTATCACCTGGACATAATGCCTTATCACACATACGTCTTGCCTTTCCTTCACCTCAAGCTCTAAAAAGTTATTCCAGAGAATGGTAGAACCTTTTCTGAGAGGGCATTTTAATTTTATCAAAATACCAACTGTCCTGTGGCCATGACAACGGCTTTCTTACCTCATGCAATTTCTCTGTACAGCCACATAAGCCTTAACCAAAGCTTTCAGTAGATTTTAAATTGAATTTCTATAATTCTCTGGTGTTTTTTCTCCACAATTCTTGGTACTGATTTATACAATTGTTATGTGTGTTAGAAAGTGGCTTCCTTTCAAGCTCCAGGGTAGGATTTGAGCAGACAGAAATTTGAGCAGCCATGTAGTTGTATATCCAGGTAGAATATTTTTAAACCTTCCTATGTTCATTGAGAATCAGAATCCCATGCTCCTAAGAATATATTTCACAATGTTGGGTCAAGATTACAGACAATAGTCACCGACAGAGGAGACCAAACTTCACACATTTTTCATTTTTTTCCTTTCTCATTTTGTGTATGAAAATGCTACAGTAAGTAATGTCAGCTTTAACCCCAGACCACCTAATCCATTCTGTAGCCTGGATGAAGTTTCTAGACAAATGCAATCATGTCAATATCCAGTTTAAAATTATGAGCAGCCCTCAACATAAAATCCAAATTCTTTAACATAAATTCAAAATATTTTTCCATTTGGTATCTGCCTAGATCAGTGGCCTTAATTCTTGCCTCTCTTCTCCAGCCAAACAGAACAACTTTAAGGTTCTTAAACTTAGCCAAGTAGGCTTGGCATCCAAATTATTTATGCCACCTAGGCATGCTTCCGCGAATCCCACATTCCTTGCCTGGATAACCCCTATTCATCCTTCAAATCTCAACTAAGATGTAGTTTCTGATTGGAGGCAGAGCAAGATGGTCAAATAGAAAAGCTATTAATCATCCCCCCACAGGAACACCAAATTGAACAACTATGTATGCAAGAAAACACCTTCATAAGAACAATAACAGGCCGGGCATGGTGGCTCATGCCTGGAATCCTAGCACTTTGGGAGGCCAAGGCGGGTAGATCACCTGAGGTCAGGAGTTCAAGACCAGCCTGGCCAACCTGGAGAAACCCTGTCTCTACTAAAAATACAAAAACTAACCAGGCGTGGTGGTGGGTGTCTGTAATCCCAGCTACTCAGGAGGCTGAGGCAGGAGAATTGCTCGAACTCTGCGGGCAGAGGTTGCAGTGAGCGGAGATCCTGCCATTTCACTCCAGCCTGGGCGAAAGAGCAAGACTCTGTCTCAAAAAATAAAAATAAATAAATAAATAAATAAATAAATAAATAAATAAATAATAAAAATAAAAAGAACAAGAGATGAGCAATCACAATACCTACGTTTCGCATAGCAACAAGGAAAGACACATTGAAAAGGGTAGAAAAGATAAGTCTTGCATTACCTGTACTACCCATCCCCCAACTCCATACAGGGCAGCCAAGAGAGAATCTGTGTGCTTTGTGGGAGGGAGAGCAGTGAGAGTGGACTTTGCAATAGAGCTTAGTGCCACCCTGTCACAGTGGAGCACAAATTGGCACCATTCTATGGGTACCCACAAAGGGAATAGTTAGAGCAGCCCTGGGCCAGAAGGGAATTCCCAAACAGGAAGAGTCTGAATTCCAACCTGCTTTACCACTGGCTGATTAAAGTGGCCTAGGGCCCCAAATAAATTTGAGTGTCAGCCAGGCCATAGTGACTGCAATTTTTGAGTGAACCCTGGTGCTGTGCTGGTCTCAGGAGCTGTGGTCTCAGTGTGCCACTCAGTTATAATCTTTCACTTGTAGTCTATTTCACCTAATATAAGTATTGTCTCTTTTTATGTCTTTTGATATTGTTATCTTGTTGTATTTATTATTTTTGATATATTTATCCTTTAGTGTTTATGAAGGTATGAATGGATGCTCGTGATGCTTGTGGACATTCATTAATGTCTGGGCGTTGGAGAGTTAGATACGTATTCTAGTCTTCAGAGTCTGGCCTTGTTTGTACCCATTCTTCTTGGGAGGGCTTTCTAAAAATTCAAAGGGGATTGAGTGTTATCTAAACCTGTGGTTACTGCAGCAGTTTGAGAACTAGGGGTGCCCTAAGCCCAGGTATGTTGCAAATCTTGCAGACTACTGAATACATAGCCCTTGCTGGACCTGAGGAAGATAAGGGATAATTTCCTGGGTTCCTAGGCAAAGTCGCTTGCTCTCTTCCCTCTCTATCTTTTTTTTTTTAATAAGGGAGATAAAGAAGGTCTCCACATAATGATAAAGGCACTAATTCTTCAACAGTTTATAACAATTATAAATATATATGCATCCAGCACCACAGCACCCAGATATATAAAGCAAATATTATTAGAGCTAAAGAGACAAAGTGAACCCCAATACAATAATAGGTGGACTTCACACCCCACTTTCAGCGTTATACAGATTATCTAGACAGAAATCAGCAAGGAAACATTGGACTTAATCTGCACTATAGACCAAATGTATCTAATTGACAATTACAGAACATTACATTCAACAGGTACAGAATACACATTCTTCTCATCAGCACATGCAGCATTCTCCAAGAAAAACCACATCTTAGGCCATACGACTAGTAAAAACAAATTGAAAAAAAAAGTAGAAATCACATCAAGTGTCTTTTCTGACAACAATGGAATAAAACTAGAAATAAATAACAAGAGAAACTTTGGAAACTATATATGTATAGTTGGAAATTAAACATCGTGCTCCTTAACAACCAATAGGTCAGAAAGAAATTAAGAACATTAAAAATTTCTTGAAGCAAATAAACATGGAAATGTAACAATAAAAAACCTATTGAATATAGCAAAAGTATTACAAGAGGGAAGTTTACAGCAATAGATACGTCAAAAAAGTGAAAAGACTTCAAATAAATACTTACTGATGCACCTCAAGGAACTAGACAAGCAAGAACAAACCAAACCTAAACTTAAGAAAAGAAATAATAAAGATCAGAGCAAAATTAGATAAAATTGAGACTGAAAAAATATAAAAGAGCAACAAAACAAAAAAAAATTTTAATATAAACAGACAAAACTTTAGCTAGACTAACAAACAAGAAAGATGGAAGACTCAAATAAATAAGATCAAACATGAAGAAGGAGACATTAAGTTGAGTTACCACAGTCATTCAGAAGAGCACTAGAGGCTATTATAAGCAACTATATGCCAATAAATTAGAAAATGTAGAAAAAAGTAGATAAATTTCTAGACACATAAACAATGTACCAAAATTAAACCATAAAGAAATAGAAAACCAAAGCATGCCCATAATAAGTAATGAGACAGTAATAAAAACTCCCCCATCAAAGAAAAGTCCAGGCCTGACAGAACTAAAGTCTCCCAAATAAAAAGGTTAAAAAAAGGCCAAGACGTACTTTCTTCATTGCTGAATTCTACCAAACATTTAAAGAACTAATACCAGTTCTACTGAAACTCTTCAAAAATTTAAAGAAGAGGGAACACTTCCAAACTTATTCTATGAGGCCTTCATTACCTTCTATCAAATCAGACAAAGACATAACAAAAAAGAAAGGAAGGATACTACAGGACAAAAGCACTGAGGAACATAGGTGCAAAATTCTCAACAAACCACTAGCAAACTGAATTAAACAACACATTAAAAAATTACTCATTATGATCAACTAGGATTCGTCCCAGGTATGCAAGGATGGTTCAAAACAGGTAAATAAATAAATGTTATATATCACGTCAATAAAACCAAGGGCAAAAACTATATGATCATTTCAATAGATGCTGAAAAAGCATTCCATAAAATTCAGCATCCCTTCATGATAAAAACTGAAGAAACTGAATATAAAAAGAACCTACCTCAATACAATGAAAGCAATATATGGCAAGCCCACACCTAGCATCACACTGCATGGGGGAAAATGAAAAGTCTTTTTTCTAAAATCTGGAACAAGACAAGGATGTCTGCTTTCACTATTTTTATTTAACATAGTACTGTAAATCCTAGCTAGACCAATTAGACACGAGAAAGAAATAAAAGGCATCCAAGTTGGAAAGAAGTCAAATGTTCCTTGTTTGCAGACAATATAATCTTATATTTAGAAAAACCTAAAGACTCTACTGAAAAAAAAAAAGACTGTTAAAACTGTGTAACAAATTCAGTAAAGTCAAGGATACAAAATCAACATACAAAAAGCAATAGCATCACTACATGACAACAACAACAAAAAAAAAATCTGAAAAAAAGAAAGTTATTTCATTTACAATAGCTACAAAAAATACTTAGGAATAAAACTAACCAAACAAGTGAAAGATCTCTACAATGTCAAATATAATACATTGATAAAACAAATTGAAGAGGACACAAAAAATTGGAAAAGTATTCTATGTTTGTGGACTAGAAAAGTCAATATTGGCAAACTGTTCATACTACCCAAAGCAACCTACAGACTCAGTGCAATCTCTATCAAAATACCAATGACATTCTTCACACTCACACACACACAAATTCTAAAGTTTGTATGGAACCACAAAAGACTCAGGACAGGCAAAGCCTTCTTGAGAAAAAGCTCCAAGCTGAAGACATCACATTACCTGACTTCAAATTATACTACAAAGCTCTAGTAGCCAAAACAGCATGGTACTGGCATAAAAACAGACATGCAGACAATTGGAACAGAATAGAAATCCTTATATAAATCCACACATTTATAGCCAACTCATTTGGGACAAAGGTGTCCAGAACATACATTGGCAAAAGGACAGTTTCTTCAATAAATGGTGCTGGGAATATCGGGTATCCATAGGCAGAAGAATGAAACTATACCCCTATCTCTAACTGTATACAAAAATCAATCAAAATGGATTAACAACTTAAATCTAAGACCAGAAACTCTAAAACTACTAGGATAAATCACTGAGAAACACCTCAGGACAATGGCTGGTGCAAAGATTTCTAGAGTAATACCTCTAAAGCACAAGCAACCAAAGCAAAAATGAACAAATGGGATTACATCAAGTTAATAAGCTTCTGAACAGTCAAGGAAACAACAAAGTGAAGAGAAAGCCTACAGAATGGAAGAACATATTTGCAAACTATTTAACTGGTGAGGGATTAATAACTAGTATATATAAGGAACTCAAACAATTCAATAGCAAATGTAATAATTTTATTTTTAAATGAGCAAAGATCTGAATAGACATTTCTCAAAAGAAGACATATAAATGGCCAATAGCTATATGAAAAAAGTTCAATATTGCTATTCATCAGGGAAATGCAAATCAAAACTGCAGTGAGATATTATCTCACTCCAGTGAAAAATGGCTATTATCAAAAATACAGAAAATAACAAATGCTATGAGAATGCAGAGCAAGGGAACCACTTTTACCCTGTGGTGGGAATGCAAAGTAGTACAGCCACTGTAGAAAACTGTACGGAGGTTCCTTCCAAAACTAAAAATAGAACTACCATATGATCCAGTAATTCCACTGCTGGGTATATATCCCAGAGGAAGAAAATCAGTATATTGAAGAAATATCTGCACTTTCATGTTTATTACATCACTATTCACAACAGCCAAGATATGGAATCAACGTATGTGCCCATCAATGGGTGAATGCATAAAGGAACAGTGGTATTTATACACAATTGAATATTATTCTGCCATGAAAAGAATAAAATCCTTTCATTTGCAACAATATGGATGGATCTGGGGGTCCTGGTGTCAAATGAAATAAGCTGAGCACAGAATGACAAATATCGCATGTTGTCACATGTGGGAGCTAAAAAAAAAGTACATCTCATGAAGATAGAGAGTAGACTGGTGGTTACTAGAGAATGGGAAGTGTAGGGAAGATGGATGGGGTGAAGAGAGGTTGATTAAGGGTTACAAATATACAGTCAGATAGAATAAATAAGGTCTAGTGTTCGATAGATCAGTCAGGTGACTATAGTTTACAATAATCTATGGTACATTTCAAACAGAAGAATAATTCAAATTCTAGCATAAAGACAAAAATTTAAGAGCAACTAGTCTAACTTGATCTTTACACATTATATGAATGCATTAAATTATCACATGTACCCCAAAATGTGTACATATATTATGTGTCAATGTTCTAAAAGAGCGAATTTTGTCAGAAGGAACATTTCTACCACAAAACATTTACCCATAAAGGATTCTTTTGCAATGAAGAGCACTTATCTTTTCTGCATAGTGAAGGTAAGTAGTGTTTACCTATCCCAGCTGCTGATGCTCCCTTGTGATTATTGTATTTGTTTTGAGATTTATAACTGTAAAGAAGACATTAAGAAATGAGGTCCTGGAACCCTGCTGCAGTCCCAAGATATCAGGATTAAGTTTATGAATAATAATATTCACACACCAACAGATTAAGATAATAAGCACCACCATCACTTTATTGTTAGGTTATCTTGGAATCTAAAATTACTTGTACTACATTGAATAGTTAAGATTCACAACCCTCATCTTCCCACACTGAAGAGCCCATCTTCTCTGGATATATAAGCCCTTTTGTGGGAAAGACAAGTAGATTGCTCTCATGCTCTGTGATTACCCCATAGAGTATGACGGCAAGGACAACTCTATCCTCCCATTGATGGGAATTTGTTAAGAAATCCTTGGTTAGTACTATGATTACTGTACTATAATGAAAACATCTGTTCTGAAAATAATGTTGGCAGTTATCTATAGCACTTACAATCTTTTACTTCTTTGATAATTGCTCTGCAGTATTTAAAGACCTCAAAACCTAGGATGTTGGTCTTGCCTAAAATGGAGAACAAAGTGTAACTTGATTGCTCCCTACTTCCATACCCTACTTCCCAATCAATCATGTAAAAATGAGAACAGCAGCAAGTTGTCCAACATTGCAGCACTGCACAACTCCAGTAGCACCATTTACCGTGTATCTTTGATGTACAGCATAGGATACTATACAATGTGAATTGCACCCCTCAAGTTGGGCAACATGGTAGATGTAGACGTCTCTTTTCTTCAGGGATGTGAGCTTCAAGCTACTTACCTGGGATTTAAAACCAGATCCTGAAAATGTATGCAGGATAAAGAGTCTGGATTTTCTCTTTTTTCAGGTTAACAATTGCATTTTTTCATGTATTATGGTTAGGTTTACCAGACTTACTGCAACAGTGACAGATACTAGGAAGAAATATAGAGCTGACCTAGAAAATTGATTAGTACTGGTCAGCGCAGTGATATTAATATACTGGCAATGACAAGTGGGACTGACGGATGCAATGTAAGTTTGTGCTTGCTTAAGAAGTCAAAGAAACCAGCACTTACCAAACACTGACTATGTGTCAGACAGCTTAATGTATATTATCTCATTAAATGCTCAGAACAACATTGTAAGGAGAGCACAATTATTTCTATTTTAAAGTTGAAGAAACTGAGACTCAAAAAGCTTAAGGAATTGGCACAAGTTCTCAGAGCTCTTTGCACAACTTCACATTGTCACTCAAGTTAAGCTTAAGATGAGTTTCTCCTACACAACAAAGAAAAATAAAGTTAAGTCGTTACCAGCTTAGAATAGACTGTTGACATTTTATGTAAACCTCATGGTAACCACAAAGCAATAGTCCCATGCTAGATAAACGATAAAAAGTAAGAAACCAAAGCATACCTTTGGAGAAAATTACTAATTACATAGGAAAATAGCAAGAGAGGAGGAAAGGAATATAAGATCTACTAAAGGATCTACTAAACAGCAAAAAAAAATAATAATGGCAGTAGCAAGTTCTTACCTGTTAATAATTACCCTGAGTGTAAATTGATTAAATTCTCCAATCAAAAGACATAGAGTGGTTAAATGGATTTTAAACCCAATACAACTATGCTGCCCACAAGAGACCCATGTCTCTTTTAAGGACACACATAGACTGAAAGCAAAGGGATAAGAAAAGATACTCTGTGAAAATGGAAACCAAAAGAGAGCAGAAGTAGCTATACTTGTACCAGATAAAACAAACCTTAAGTCAAAAATGCTAAGATGAGACAAAGAAGGTCAATATGTAATGATAAAGGAGTCAATTTTTCAAGAGGATATAACAATTGTAGATATATATGCACTGAACATCAAAGTACCTAAATACATAAAGCAAGTATTAATAGATCTGAAGGGAGAGATAGACTGTAATATAATAATAGTAAGGACATCAATACACCACTTTTAGAAATGTACAAATCATCCAGATACAAAATAAAGAAGGAAACATTGGACATAAAGCACACTTTAGACCAAATGGACTTAACAAACATACAGAACATTTTATCCAACAGCAACAGAATACACGTTCTTCTCAAGAGCACATAGAACAGTCTCCAGAATAGATCGTATGTTAGGAAACAAAACAAGTCTCAATAAATTTCAGATTAAAATCAGATCAAGTATTTCTTACAACCACAATGGTATGAAACTAGAAATCAAGTAACGGGGAATTTGGGGAAATTTACAGGTACATGGAAATAAACAACCTTCTTCTGAACAAACAATGGGTCAAAGAATACATTAAAAGTTAAATTTAAAAATATCTTGAGACAAATGAAAATGGACACATAACCTACCAAAACTTATGAGATGGAGCAAAAGCAATTGTAATAGGAAAATTTATAGCAATAAATGCCTATGTCAAAAAAGAAGAAAGATCTACAATGGACAACCTAACATTACAACTCAAGAAGCTAGAAAAAGAATAACAAACTAAGACCAAAGTTAGTAGAGAAAGGAAATAATGAAGATCAGAGCAGAAATAAATGAAATGGATATTAGAAAAAAAAAGAAAAGCTCAATAGAAGGTGTTTTGAACAGACAAACAAAATTGACAAACCTTTAATTAAACCAAAAAAGAGAGAAGACTCAAATAAATAAAATCAGAAATGAAAGCAGAGAGATTACAACTGATACCACAGAGATTAAAAAAAATCATAAGTGACTATTATCTACAACCCTGTGCCAACAAATTGGAAACCTTGAAGAAAAGGGCACATTCCTAGACACATGCAGTCTAACAAGACTCCATCATGACGAAATAGAAAATCTGAAGAGATCAATAATGAAAAAGGAGAGGCCAGGCGCGGTGGCTCACGCCTGTAATCCCAGCACTTCGGGAAGAAGCTAAGGCGAGTGAATCACCTGAGGTCAGGAGTTCGAGACCAGCCTGGCCAACATGGTGAGACCCCTTCTCTACAAAAAATACAAAAATCAGCCAAAGTGGTGGCATGCGCCTGAAGTCCCAGCTACTTGGGAGGCTGGGGCATGAGAATCGCTTGAACCCGGGACGCAGAAGATTCAGTGAGCCGAGACTGTGGGATGTAATTATTATATGAACGGGGACATCAATTGGAAGAACTACTCGGTTATCAACTTCGAGAAGTTGAAGGTCTCCTGGGTTTAAAAATAATGGTGGAAATATATAATGCCTGGGAGAGAGCAAGATCCTGTCTCAAAGAAAAATTTTAAAATAAAAAAAAATAATGAGGAAGGAGATTCAGTAATAAAGTCTCCCATCAAAGAAAAGCCTAAAACAATGACTTCACTCCTTAATTGTACCAAACATTTAAAGAAGTAAGACCAATCTGTCACAAACTCTTCTCAAAAATCGAAGAAGGAATCCTTCCATACTAACTTTATGGGACCAGCATTACCCTGATACCAAAGCCAGACAAGGACTTTGAAAAGAAAAGAAAATCACAAGAAAAGAAATTTACAAGAAAAATAAAATTACAGGCCAATATCACTAATGAATGTAGATGCAAAAATCCTGAACAAAATACTACCAAACCAAGTTCAATTGCACATTTAAAGGATGGTTCACTATGATCAAGTGGAATTTTTCCCAACGATGCAAGGATGGTACAACATATGCAAATCCACAAATGTGATTCACCACATTAACAGAATGAAGAACAAAAAAAGAAACTATAACATCATCTCAGTAGCTGTAGAAAAATCATCTGCCAAAATTCAGCCTCCTTTTATGATTTTAAAAGAAAAAAAAAAAAACCCTCTCAACAATTAGGTGTAGAAGGCATGTATCTCAACCCAATAAAGGCTATACATGACAACCCCATAGCTAACATCATACTAAATGGTGAAAGTTAAAATGTTTCTTATTTCACATGATATACTTAAATCAACTCAAAATAGATTAAAGACTTAAACATAAGACCTTAGTCTAAAAAACTGCTAGAGGAAAACATAGTTGAAAAGCTCTGTGATATTATTCTGGACAACTATTTTTTGGATATAACCTCAAAAACACAGGCAACAAAAATGAATACAGAAAAGTGATACTACATCAAGCTAGAAAGCTTTTGCACAGCAAATGAAATAATCCATGTAGTGAAGAGACAACCTATGAAATAGAAGAAAATATTTACAAACGACACATCTTATAAGGGATTAATGTCAAAAGTATATAAGGAACTCAACTCAATAGCAAGAAAACAAATACAATTTTAAAATGGGCAAAGTACCTAAACAGACATTTCTCAAAAGAAGATATACAAATTGCTAACAGGTATATGAAAAAATGCTCAGTATTACTAATCATCAAAGAAATGCAAATTAAAACCACAATGAGCTATCACTTCACACCTGTTAGAATGCCTATCATCAAAAAGACAGAAGATAAGTTTTGGTAGAGATGTGGAGAAGAGGGAACCCTTGTACACTGTTGGTAAGATTGTAAATTAGTTCAGCCATTATGAATTATAGTATGGAGATTCGTCAAAAAATTAAAAATAGAACTACCATATGACCCAGCAATCCCACTACTGGGTATATATTCTAAGGAAATGAAATCAGTGTGTGGAAGAGATATTTGCATTCCCATGTTCCTTGCAGCATTATTCACAATAGCCAAGATATGGAGTCAACCTAAGTGTCTGTAAACTGATGGATGAATAGATTTCAAAAGTGTCGTGTGTACAATCATGCATCACTTAACAATAAGGATGTGTGCTAAGAAATGCATCATCAGGTGATTTCTTTTCTTTTCTTTTGGAGACTTAGTCTTGCTCTGTTGCCTAGGCTGGAGTGCAATGGCACGGTCTCAGCTCACTGCAACCTCCGCCTCCCGGGCTCAAGCCATTCTAGTGCGTCGGCCTCCCAGGTAGCTGGGACTACAGGCATGCATCACCACGTCCGGCTAAGATGGGGTTTCACCATGCTGGTCAGGCTGGTCTCGAACTTCTGACCTCAAGTGATCCACGCGCTTCAGCCTCCCAAAGTGCCAGAAGTGGATGTGAGGGCGATCTGACTGTGACATCTGTCACCGCATTGATCGCCAGGGTTGATTCGGCTGATCTGGCTGCCTTCCTCCCCCACTGCTCCATGTGCGTCCCTCCGGAAGCTGAGCGCTTGGTCGAAGAGGACCACCATCCCCGCTAGAAGAGGGCCAGTCTTCGGTCAAGGGTATATGAGTAGCTGCACTACCCTGCTAGAACCTCCAAACAAGCTCCCAAAGTGCTAGAGTTAGATATGTGAGACACCGTGCCCCTCCTCCTTTTTTTTTTTTTTTTTTTTTTTTTTTTTTTTTTTTTGTGAGAGGGAGTCTCACTCTGTCGCCCAGGCTGGAGTGCAGTGGTGCGATCTCAGCTCACTGCAAGCTCCGCCTCTCGGGTTCACGCGATTCTCCTGCCTCAGCCTCCCGAGTAGCTGGGACTACAGGCGCCCGCCACAGCGCCTGGCTAATTTTTTTTGTATTTTTAGTAGAGACGGGGTTTCACCATGTTAGCCACGATGGTCTCAATCTCCTGACCTCATGATCCACCCGCCTTGGCCTCCCAAAGTGCTGGGATTACAGGCGTGAGCCACCGCGCCCCGCCCCAGCCTCATTTTTTGAACATTATGTTCAACATGTTACTATACTGAATACTGTTAGCGACTTACAACCCGATTGTACCTCTTTGTGTATCTAAACATAGAAAAGGTACAGTGAAAAGAAATATTCAAAGTCGAATTAACAGTATTGGCAATTGCTTGGAATAAAGACAAGGAAAGAGTCCAAGATCCCAGGGTGTCCAGTATAGTACTGGTGTCATTAACGAGAGCAAACAAACAAACAAATCAAAAAAAAACAGGCCGGGCGTGGTGGCTCAAGCCTGTAATCCCAGCACATTGGGAGGCCGAGACGGGCGGATCACGAGGTCAGGAGATCAAGACCATCCTGGCTAACACGGTGAAACCCCGTCTCTACTAAAAAATACAAAAAACTAGCCGGGCGTGGTGGCGGCGCCTGTTGTCCCAGCTACTCGGGAGGCTGAGGCAGGAGAATGGCGTGAACCCGGGAGGCGGAGCTTGCAGTGAGCTGAGATCCGGCCACTGCACTCCAGCCTGGGCGGCAGAGCGAGACTCCGTCTCAAAAAAAAAAAAAAAAAAAAAAAAAAAAAAAAAAAAAAACAACCAGAGGAAAAGGAGATTTGGGAGGAAAGATGATGGCCCAATTTGGGATATATTGAATTTAGTTGATAATCTGTTATTGGGTACATAAATAAGTAAATCATAAACTAGAGGTACTTGTCTCCTCAAGTATGCACAACGTAGTGTTTAGGGAGGTTGGAAGTCTGCTGTTTACATGTGTGAGTGGACCAGCAGCCTCACATCTCTGTTTTTCAATATCCTTAAATGTAAAATGATGATGATGGCAAGTTACTCTTGGGGATGAATCACAATCAAATGAGCTGTTATAAGTAAAAGATTAAAACAGTACCTGGCCCAGAGTAAACACTCCAGAAATGCTAGATATTGCCACTATTGCTTGATCCTGTGGCAATGAAGATCTCCTTCTCATCCAACTTTTATGTGAAAGACAGAGATAGCAAAAGCTTCTGAGATGACTTAGGGCCTAAGATTCCTGGAACTCTTTGTGGGTAGCTCCAGAGGGCAGTTCTATGTCTATGGATGAAGAGTTAGTGTTGCTGTGGGAATCTCAGAGTCAAGTGCTGCAATATGCTCTAGAAAAGTGCAGAGTTTTGTGATTTGGTGGAGACAACCTGTACAAACTCTCAGGAGTCAATTGTTAAATGTTTGACAATGTTGCCAGCCAGTTGTTGAATATAGCCATTATTAAAAATACAATTGTAGGCCAGGTGTGTTGGCTCACGCCTGTAATCACAGCACTTTGAGAAGCCGAGGCGGGTGGATTACCTGAGGTCAGGAGTTCGAGACCAGCCTGGCCAGTATGGTGAAACCCCATCTCTACTAAAAATACAAAATTAGCCTGGCATGGTGGTATGTGCCTGTAATCCCAGCTACTCCAGAGGCTGAGGCAGGAGAATCGCTTAGAACCTGGGAGATGGAGGTTGCAGTGAGTCGAGATCTCGCCACTGCACTCCAACCTGGGCGACAGAGGGACACTCTGTTTCAAAAATAAATAAATAAAAAATAAAATTGTATAAGATTACAAATAATTAAGTTATACTAGAAATAAGGTAATAAATGCTGAACACTCACAATTTTAATTATTTTTACTACATTTTAATATTATCTGTGTTCTTCAGGCTATTCTCATCTATTTTATCCATAGGGTGGAAATATTGTATAATGACGTGCTACTCCACATCTCTTCACCGCATTCAATGATGTCACATTGAGAGCTTGAAATCAGCCATGGTGAGAATATTTATATCACAGAAGTTGATAACTGCTATGAATTTATTTATTGTTTTATTGATTGATTAGACCAGAAAATGGCAAACTGTAACACATAAAACAAATCTAGCCCATTGCCCATTTTTGTATGGTTTATGAGCTAGAGTGGCTTTTATATTTTTTAATTGCTGAAAAAAATTAAAAGAAGAATAATATTTTACGAAAACTATATGAAATTCAAATTTCAGTGTTCATAAATAAAGTTCTGTTGGAATACAGTCACGCTCATTGGTTTACATACTGTCTGTGGGTTGCGTGTGTGTTACAGAGGCAGAATTGTATAGACAGAGATAGTTGAGATAGAGACCATATGGCCTGCAGAGCCTAAAATATTTACTATCTGGCCCTTTACAGAAAAAGTTTTCCAGTTCCTTGTTTAAACTTAAGAAAGTGATGGATAAAATGTAAATAATGCAGATTAAACTTTTTAAATATGTCATGTCTCTGGCCATTGCATTGTGAATAGTATTTAAAAATTGAGGAAATGTTCTTCCAGCATTCCAGTCATTGACCAAAAAGTTATTTCCTGCATACATCTTTGATGTTTTACTTAGTCTCATTCATCGACTTAAATGAAAATATCCACTAACATTCATATGAGAACTACATTTGTTTCTCAATGGCAACTGTAGATTGGCTATAGATTTTAAAAGTTCAGCAAAAATTAACAGGAGTATTCTGTAAGAATCAATTAGCTATATGAGTATTTTTTATTATTTATAAGTTGTATGCTACATATTCTTTACATTAGTACAATTCATAATAAGCATATGTACATATACATAGGTATACTTTTTTTCCCCAGAGAGCCAGTTATTAATTCTTGTTTGTTTTTTGTTTTTGATATGGAGTCTCACCCTGTCACCCAGACTGGAGTGCAGTGGCACGATCTCGGCTCACTGCAACCTCCGCCTCCCAGGTTCAAGTGATTCTCGTGCCTCGGCATCCCTAGTACCTGGGTTTACTCGAGCCTGCCACCATGCCCAGCTAATTTTTGAATTTTTTGGTAGAGATGGGGTTTTGCCGTGTTGGCCAGGCTGATCTCGAACTCCTGACCTCAGGTGATCTGCCCGCCTCAGCCTCCCAAAGTGCTGAGATTACAGGTGTGAGCCACTACACCCGGCCCAGCTGTTAAATATTTAGTAACATACTGCTGGCTCAGTTCCTTTCCTCACCTTTTTGCATTCTTACCTCCCCTGGGAAATGGAAAAATCCCTGTTGATTCAGGGAGTTGGTGACCATTTCTTCTACGGCAGTATCATTCTGGTATTCTACAATGATCACAATTCAGGGGCTGGATGACAACAAGTCTAGGGACTGAGTGAGTCTGAAATAAAGATTAGACCAGGATCCCTCTGTGAGTCTTTTTCTTAAGCTTAGGCTTAACAACAACCTATTATTCAATCGTAACAGAATTGCTGAACTGTGCCCATGACTTCTCATGAGTTTTGGCTTAAATTATTTTCATCTGGGATTCCTTTTTTTCTTTTCTTATTCTCATTTCTCCAAATTGGCCTGGAACCTTGCCTGCTGGGACCCCCGAATCACAAAAATCTTTTGATAGTCCCCCAAGTGACTTATAAGCTTGGACATCGCAGGTAACTGACAAGCTTGGCCATCATCTAAGCCTGCCTAGTAGAATGCTTCTTCCTTGCTGCCCTTGCCTCAAAAAAGTTACACAAACTGAGACCCCAGGAGCCCTTGCCCAAATTAAACCCAGCCTCTGGGCAAACATTAAGTAAGAGACAACTGAAAGGATGACAAGCACTCCTTGTTCTCACTGAAAGTCTCTAACTACACAGACAGAAGGGCATGCTGGAGGCCTCATTGCAGAACTTGGATGTTAATGCCTTAGTCATTCCTTCCTCCCTAAATTTGTTAAGGCTAAGACTATTGGGGTCACTCACAGAAAATGAACTAGCACAGCTCATTCAGCATTAGTAATTAGGTGATGATATATTTATGTAAAGACAAATGCATAAAAGCTTTGAATTGGTAGCATCGTAAGAGAAGAATGTATTATCTGATTATTTTCTAAAGTGAAGGAAATGTGTGCTGCTCATTTCACAACTGTTCCCTTCACCCAAATGTGCTTCCTGAGCAAAAATGTGTTTTAGGCACATAATCAATGTTTTTATGTAATCATTTCAAAACTGGAGAGCCAGTTTAGATTACAACCATAATCAAAATTCATAGCGTGACGTTTTTTGAAACATTAGGTGTCTGAGAAAATTATCACACGATTTCACCGTGGGACTGTGTTGCCAATTGATTTTAAAACTACACTGATGATTTCACGGTTAGCTTTGGGCCCATCATTGACTAACATGTCACATCCCACCTTCCATCAGCTAACTATGTTCTTGTCGAAAAAATGTGAAGTCAAATCTGCTTGTGTTTTCTCAAACCAAGGAAAAACAGTGGGTGTAATGTTTTAAATTAAGCAAGGTTGTTATTCTGGTAGGTATAGAAGAACTTAAAAATAGTTCGTACCAACCCAGAAATCCCTTATTCATATTTCATGTATTAAGGTAGCTCTAACTATTATATTTCATCCTTTTGAAAGTTTCAGATTAAGCAGTCACTGTCTTTTCCTCCTCATGGATGACTTGCAAAAATAGTGAAACCCATTTTTCCAACAGGTTGCCTAAAGCAACAAGATTCCTATTATGTAAGAAAAAAAATAGATTGCTTATATTTAGTACATTAATTGTTGTCCCAAAATACTCCCCTAAGCTTATAAAATTCCTCCTTAAAGCTGTTTATTAGAATGGGGATTCATTTTAGTAAAGTTACAAATTGTTCGTGGCCAACAGTCACATCGTTCAATGTGTTGTATAAATAGCAGTAGCCAATGCCTGGTAATAGAATATGAGTATGACTTTTATTATATTATCACACAAATTTTGAATGGTTTCTTTATATTAATAACACTGATTATTAAGTGAGAAGATGGCCCTGTATAGTGAGGCTTGACTACATGGGATGAACATTTCTAATTCCAGGAATAAAACGAAGACATATGTACATGTATATCCATATAGGTATCTATATCTTTCTATGCTTACACATATGCATTCGTATCTATATAATCTGTAATGAGTTTGTTTTCCTCAAGTATATTTCAGTTTTACTGAATTAGACAAAAGCCCCCAAAAAGGGTATTGTATCGTCATCCAACTGATTAGAGTCTGAGTTTTACACTTTCCTTCAAGCACCTGACATTTTCTTCTTGTTCTGGCAGCCCCATTTTTAGTTCCTCCCTCCTGTTTGGTCAGAAATGAAACCTTGACAACATGCCACATTCCCCTGCAATCTGATTATAAATCACGTCTGTGTGTGTTCTCGGCAGCAAGCAGGAGCTTCATGTGGGGCTGTAGAAAGCTACACAGCTGGAGCTAAACTGTGATTTTATTCAGACTCTGCAAGAGAATTGGAGAATTATAGGCATAGATAATAAATACACCTCCAGGAGAAGAGAGAAAAGACAAAAGGGGGTCAAACAAAATAAAGAAGCACAGGTAGAGGCATACGATGTGCTCTCAGCTGCAAAGACTGAACAGGAGGCTGCTTCCTGTCAAAATTCACATCAGCACTTGGCCAGGAATGGGGTGGGATCAGAAAATGCTTCCTGAAGGAGATGGTGCCTGAGATGTGTCCAGAATCACTCACGTTGATGCATAATGCAAAGATCACTGGACTTAGAGCCAGAGATCATGGTTCAAGTCCTAGGTCTACTACTCATTAGCTTTGTGATCTCCAGCAGTAATCATTAAAGCTAACAGTTATCACCTCCTACTGTGTACAGGCAAGCACGATGCTAAAATCTTTGTGTGCATTAACTACCATATGAATAAGGCCCAATTATTTTCATCTCCATTTACTGCTACGGAAACTGCATTACAGAGACATTAAGTTACTTGAGTCAAGGAATGAGTAAAATAAGTGGATTTGAGCCACTGCCATGAACTACCACTGCAAACTCTAAACTTGCAAGAAGTGGGTTAGTTTTCTTAGATATAAAATGAGGCTAACAATGTCTGTCCTATTCTCACATAATCTTGTAAGGATCAAATGTAATAATGTAGTTGAAAATGCACTGAAAAATGTATATCCAAGAAAAATACAAGACGTTAATTCTTTTTCCAGCCACTGTAGCATTGAATGACTTCGCACTGTTGCTTCATCAACACGTGCCATAACTATCCTCCCCAGCCCAGAGCTACAAAAGCTCTGTGTGGTCATGTCATGTGCTTAATGCACAGAGGATATACTAACTGTTGGCTTCATTGCCCATAGGACACACACCCCTTGCTGAAAACCATTCTCGCCAAGATGCTCCCACTCCCAACCCTGCAAATGTGATACCTGAAGCTCATGTTAGTCTCAGGAAACACCACGTCATTAGGGTAATGCTTAAGGATTCCATCTGGAGGATTCCATCTGAGGCCTGTTCACGCACCAACTCCCTCCAACCTAAGCCCAGGTGTTGAGGAGTTATGATCTTGAACTTGGTTTTTTCATGGTGTCTGGAGTTCCTTTCTAGTTAAGCTTCCTAAGTTAAGGGAGAGGGGGCAGTTGAGTTTACAGTACTGTGATACAGCCAGATCTGAGATGTTTGGCCTCTTGAGTTTAACCGAATAGAGAAAGAAGGAGAGAAAACCTCTGAGGGCCTCCCAACTGCAAGCAGAGGCCTAACTCAGGGACTGTCTTACTGGTCTGTCATTGTGGGACAGACAGCTCTGAGCAGAGAGATGGTAGCTAAAGACTAAATGTTGACTTTCTGCACATTTCTCAGAGTTATACTGCCACATAGAGGGCACTATGTGGTTGAAAGGAAGCAGGAGAGTGACAGAGATGGCTCTTTCTCTCCAAGTTCAGTGTTCGTTTGAGTACAGGATAGATAATCAAACAGAATGGGACGTTTTAAAAAATCCCGTTATTTAAATTTTGCCTTGCTGTTTATTTCTAGCAGATGTGTAACGGTGAAGTCTAGAGTCCAAAGCAACCCTGGGAACAAAGAAGTTGAAACCGATGATCAATTCTTGAAGGTTCTAGTCTGCAAACACCAGCCAAACTTTATTAAGCTCTTACCTTTCCAGCACTGAGTTGGGTGCTATAGGCCAGTGCTTCTCAAACTTGAATGTGCACACAAATCTTCTGTCTTACTGAAACACAGGTAAATCTAGGTTGGGACCAAGGTTGCACATTTCTAAAAGACTTCCAGACAATGCTGATGTTGCTGATCCATGGACCACGCTTTGAGCAGCAAGGCTATAGAGGATGCAAAAATAAAGAAAACAGTAGTTCTGCCCTTAAGGAGCTTGTGTTTTGCCACAAGATTGACTACTAATATTTGCTTGAAAATGCCAGTCTGAAGCTTTCCAGATAATTTTAAGGATCTTTGAATAACTCTCAAAATATAGAGCCAAAATAATTCTCCTACAAGGAGTATTTGTGTGTGTCTTGTGGAATCAATTGTTTTAAGCTGATGTTATGGGGCTATAAGTTTCAGAATTCTACACTGTCAGATGTTAGCAACCCAAACTTTAGTTTTTCCTGAAAGTGAAAATATAATAAAATCACTAAGTGCTTAATAGCACGAGACATTTAAAAATATTGCAGTAATTTATCTTGTGTCAATATTTAATACAGAGCCCATCACTAACCTGGTGATTTGCATTAGCAGCATTCAACAATTTAACCCCAGGGGACTCAAGGAAGAAAGCTGCAACTTTCCTGATGCCTCATCGGGGCACAAGGGCAATGACTATAATGCCAACAGGTCTAAGGAGCTAGGAATCTTCCTTAACTGCAGCTGAAGAATTCTCTTCCTTCCTTCCTTCCTTCCTTCCTTCCTTCCTTCCTTCCTTCCTTCCTTCCTTCCTTCCTTCCTTCCTTCCTTCCTTCCTTCCTTCCTTCCTTCCTTCCTTCCTTCCTTCCTTCCTTCCTTCCTTCCTTCCTTCCTTCCTTCCTTCCTTCCTTCCTTCCTTCCTTCCTTCCTTCCTTCCTTCCTTCCTTCCTTCCTTCCTTCCTTCCTTCCTTCCTTCCTTCCTTCCTTTCTTTCTTTCTTTCTTTCTTTCTTTCTTTCTTTCTTTCTTTCTTTCTTTTTTGAGACAGGGTCTCACTCTGTTGCCCAGGCTGGAGTGCAGTGGTGGGATCATGGCTACAGCCTCGACCTCCTGAGCTCAAGCAGTCTGCCTGCCTCACCCTACCAAGTAGCTGGGACTGCAGGCATGTGCCACCATGTCCAGCTAATTTTTGTGTTGTTGTAGAGATGGGGGTCTTGCTATGTTGCCCAGGCTGGTCTCTAACTCCTGGGCTCAAGAAACCTTCCCACCTCAGCCTCCCAAAGAGCCACCATGTCTGACCAAGAATTATTTTAAATTCTTCTATTTAAAATAAAGAGCTGGATAACACTTTGAAAGGATTATAGAAAATTTACTAACAGGTAATTTAAACATACCTGTAAAAATCAAATTATAAATAATATAGAGGGTCAGGTTTGGTGGCTAATACCTGTAATCCTAGCACTTTGGGAGGCTGAGGTGGGAGGATTACTTGAGCCCAGGAGTTTGAGACCAACCTGTTTGAGTCCCTGTCCCTATGAATGGAAGGAAGGAAGGAAGGAAGAGAGGGAGGGAGGGAGGGAGGAAGGAAGGAAGGAAGGAAGGAAGGAAGGAAGGAAGGAAGGAAGGAAGGAAGGAAAGAAGGAAGGAAGGAAGGAAGGAAGGAAGGGAGGGAGGGAGGAAGGAAGGAAGGAAGGAAGGAAGGAAGGAAGGAAGGAAGGAAGGAAGGAAGGAAGGAAGGAAGGAAAGGAGGAAGGAAGGGAGGGAGGGAAAGGGACCCATACAGGGTGTTGCATGCTTGTAGTCTCAGCTACTTGGGAGACTGAGGTGGGAGGAGCACTGAAGCCTAGGATTTTGAGGTGGCTTCTGTAACTTAACTGCTCCATAACCACAAATTTCCTTGCATTAGTTATTCTATTTCTCAGGGCTTTGATGAAATTGTGTCTCCCTACCATTCTGCCACAAAGCTAAAGCTTTGGGCCTTTATGTCATCATGAAGTGGGTTTTGTTTTTCAGGAATTGAAGAATAAATTATTTTATTAAAAGGGCTTCTGAATTAGCTGGGCATGGTGGTGCACATCTGTGGGCCTAGCGACTCCAGAGGCTGAGGTGGGAGGATCACTTGAACCCGGCAGGCAGAAGTTGCAGTGAGCCAAGATCGTGCTGCTGCACTCCAGCCTGGGTGACAAAGGGAAACCTCATCTCCAAAAAAAAAAAAAAACAAACAAACAGTGAGGTAGCTTTTGTTTATGCACTTCAAAAGCAAGTATGATTTATGATACATCAGATTACATGCAAAATAAAGTTGTTGCTGTTGCTTATTAAATGGCAGCGCAGGAAGAGTTCTCTTTTGAAGACAAAAATTTTTTCTGTCACATAAAGGCAAAAAAAGACAGTAAAACCCTGGACCTGTCCTCCAAAAGCCATTGGATCTCCAGTCTTCATCTAAGAAACTCCTTTTGTGTCAAGACTTTAACCAAAGTTTTGCTTTATCTCCCAACATCTTATACAACAATAAATGTAATAATTATGAAGAGAATGAACTTTTTAACGGTACACTGATATCATATACTCTTAACCTTCAATTGTGATTTTTTTCTTTTAACTTCATTTTATTCAAATGTATTTTGAAAAGCTTTATACTTCCCAGATATAGTACTTTATCATTGATTGGATCAAGAGCTAGTGACTGTCTAGAAAAAGCATAATCCTTCCATTCATTCAACCAAATGTGATTGACTCTCTAGCTTAAAGCCAGATGCTGGGAGTCCAGGGATGAAACGCATCTCCCTGTGCTCTAGGAGGGGAGGCAGGCAAGTGTCAGCTGGCCATACCGAGGGACACTTTCCTGAAGCTGCCAGGGGAGCCAAAGGCAAAGGTTAGCTCTGCAGAATCGCCTCAGAGGTAGCCAAGTCGTGTAGGGAAGTGGCAACTGTTTTTGAAAAAGAGAGAAGTATGTGGGAGAGACCCCGGGCATGGAGAGTGTGGCCCACCCAAGGAACCACAGGTTAACTAAAGTGGGTGTTACTTGGGTGGGCAGGGTCTGGTGTGGGAAGGGCCTGTGCACCCCATATTTTATCCCAATGGTGATAAGACATTGAAGAATTTGATGCAGGAAAGAGATATCATCAATTTCATCTCAGAAACTCTGGAAACGGGAAGAGGAAACTGAAGGGCGGTGAGACGGTTGCTACAGGGATTGATGCAGATGAGAAATGACGGGCAGGGACAGAAGAAGGTGCAGACAGAGATGGATTCAGGCCCTGGAGACATAACTCCTGTTATACTTTATTTCGAGGAGAAATTCTAGTTTGAAGTTTCATCTCACCTTTAAGCACCTTCTCCAGCCCAGCTTTTGCCCTAAATGTCAGAACTGTCATATCAAATTGTCCATCCCCAAAAGAAAGTATGTCAGTCTTCCCACTTCCCCAGCTCTCGCTTTTAGTGCTTGAGGGGAAAGGAGAGGTTGGAGAAATAAGGCAGAAATGAGATGCTGTACTATTATTTAAAGGCCTAAATCCCTATGACCCCTTTCTGTTGTCCTTAATCATCCTAAAATAGTGCTATTCTCAAGACAGTATGCAGTTTGTGACCAGCAGTCAAACTTCTTGCCCAAGTACTGTCAGGTTTAAGACATATAACAAAGCAAATTCTTGCTGACGTTTTCTTTTTTAAGCATTAAAAGTTTTCCCCAGTCACTGTGGCTCACTATGTAATCCTAGCACTTTGGGAGGCTGAGGTGGGAGGATCACTTGAGCTGAAGAGTTCAAGACCAGCCTGGACCACATGGTGAGATCCCATCTCAACAAAATATCAAAAAATTAACCAGGCATGGTGGCACATACCTGTAGTCCTAGCTACTAGGGAGGCCGATATGGGAAGACTGCTTGAGCCTGAGAGGTCGACTTTGCAGTGAGCCTTGATCACACCACTATACTCCAGCCTGGGCGACAAAGCAAGACCTTGTCTCAAAAGAAAAAAAAATTCCACACAATCGAACAGAATCTCACATCACTGAATTCCCATGGGCTGATATATGTATCTGATAGAGCGTACAGTCAATTAACACACATTCACTAGTTAAATATTCTAATATGTGTTAGAAAACAGGTAACTAGCATATCACATCCATTGTTTCAGGAATATTACTGCTAAGAAGATGTTAAGTTAAAGTAAGTCATTTTAAAGGTGACATCTAGATATGGCAGAAGTAGTAAAAATGGATCAGTAGCTCAAAACTGAAAAATACTGACCCAATCAAATTTCTCATTCACGAAGAGACAGAAGTTTGGGACACTAAGTGAGAATCCCACTGTAGCAAACACAGGCTGTTTATCAACACTAAGTTCCGCTTTTGTATTGGTCCATTTTTTTTTTTACCTGAGGCGGGATAATTTACAAAGAAAGGAGGTTTAATCAACTCACAGTTCCATATGGCTGGGAGGCCTCAGAAAACTTACAATCATGGTGGAAGGCAAAGGGGAAGCAAGCACCTTCTTCACAAGACAGCAGGAGAGAAAGAGCACATGAAGGGGCTTATGAAACCCCTTATAAAACCATCAGATCTCATGAGAACTCACCGACCATCCGGAGAAGAGCATGGAGGAAACCGCCCATGACCCAGTCACCTCCCACCAGGTCCCTCCCTTGACATATGGGGATTATAGGGATTACAATTTGAGATGATATTTTGGTGGGGACACAGAGCCAAACCATATCACCTTTCCTCCCAAGCCTGCGGCTAAATCATGACTCCCAGCTCCCTGCAGTCAGAATGCGTGTTTCCCCCCACCCCCCACCGGCCCACATTCTTTCTCTTTCCTCACCTGCCAAATACAAGAACACAGCAGGGACTCCTAGGGAAGGATGATCATGTGGAAGCAAAAGCTCTCTTTCCCCAACACACACTGGAGAGTGACATGAGATAAGCCTTTAGGGTGGTGGGCCCCAGAGATTTGAGGATGGCTAAAGTAATTAGCTTACCTAAGTGAAAACAGCATCCCACAAGTAATAGCCCAGTTGGAATTAGGACCCAGGTGTCCTGCCTAAGGGTCTTTGTTAAGGATAAATTCGTGAGTGAGAGGGGAAAGCCAGTACTTTAGTTCTCAGTTTCAATTCTCTTAAAAGAATGAGATGCTGAGAAGCACCCAAATTGCAGAAAGAACATTTTAGATGACACAAGTTTAAAGTCAGTACTGTGACAATGAGATATTCATCTCCACAAGTTTATTTACATCAGGATATTATTGTTTCCATAGCAGACTAAAGCAAGGAGAGAAAAACCTTTCCAGTAGGCTTGAGCTTAATCAGATGAACCCAAGTTGACCCCATTCCCTCCCCTCAGCATCTGATCCCGACATCTATCCAATGTCTGATCTCTAGCTCAGTTTGAGGCTAGGGCAGCAGAGCACAGAAAGCATCCTGATAGTACTTTCCTGTCATGCTTGAGTCTAACTCCAGCCAGAGCTGCTTGCAGAAGCAAGGTGACGCATAGGCACAGCCCAGCAGCTGGTAAGTGCAGAGCCCAAGCTTCCATTCTGAGCTTCAATGTAAATGTCTTGATGCACCGTCTCCATTAGCTGAGTTCACGCTTGATAAAGGACCAGGATTGGCTGCTCTCCCAGCCTTGGGTACTGTGCAGCTTTGCAACTGTTCATGCAATTAAAAGGAATTCCATTTGTTCCATGGGCAGGGGTATATATATCTATATCTATATCTGTATATCTATATCTATATCTATATCGCTATCTATCTAGATAGAGATATATAGCTATAGATATCATGTCTCCCAGTCCCCTGCAGTCCAACAGCCCAACAGCAGATTCCTTCTGGGATTGTAGCTTTTGGTATTCTCTTTCTCTCTTTGCTTACAAACCAGAGGGAGAAAAAGGTGGTTTTGTTTTTGAATGTGATAGCCCATACCCTGATCATAAAGATGGGATGTCTATAATGGATGTAAGTCCCTGTCCTACAGGTAACACTTGATAGTGCAGGGAAAGAGCAATCAATGTCAAGAGTAAACATGGGGAAAGAGGGAAGGATATTTAGGATAAAAAGTTAATATAACTATAAATCAGTTGAGAACATTTATGCACTTGCCGTGAGTGGCTGAAACTACATAACTATCCAATTCCTGTGTGTGTTTGTTGCAAAGTGGGAATAGCTCTCCCTTTCACCAGTTAGCTAGTCAAAGTTTGCAGGTAGCAACAGGTTGATGCAAATAATAGTGTCTTGACTGACGTGAGCAAACACACAGAGATGCTCAGGAGGATATCCAGCCACAGTGAAAGGGAGGAGACAACTAAGGAGAAGTGAGTACCCGTCGGCCTGGGCAGACACCTACTCTGGGCAAGTAAACGGGCCCATCAGCTCAGTCAGTCAACTTACCTGCTCAGAAAGCTTCATCTTCTTCAAGAACATACCATCCACAGACCCTGCTTTGACTCAGTTACCCATGGTCTCCTTCCCAGGTCCTTTGTCCTTATGCTTCTCCCCTCAGGCCTCCTCCCTCATTACTCTGGCTCACTGAGCACTGACCATTTAGTTTTTCAAAACTCACCATCAAGTCCAGGAATCACTGATGAAAGACATATTAAACAATTTGCTGCCTAAAGTCAGTTTCTATTCATCTTGTGATGAATGGGATATCCTCCCTGGGGTAACAAAAACCATCCTAGGAGACCTGGGTCTTGCAGGTGGAACTTGCCCTGGAGCCAGGATGCCAGTAGGGCCACAGGCATAAGCTCTGAGGAGCGCCTCCCCGGCCTCAGATCCCATCCCCACAGTGCAGACACATGGAACATAAAGCCTGGCCGTGTCACCAGCAAGGGCACCCTCAGCAAAGAGTATACATGTCCATTTCCAAGTTTTAGTGGTAACATGTCTAGATATTTTAACTCTGGTGCCAAAAACATACTGGGAAAACAGAAACAACTGAACAGTTTGAATACCTCCATCTAATTTCTTGGGCTTTTGCTCCTGATAAAGGGTTGGCAAATGCTGTTCCTATAGTTCCTATAGTTCTCTCTCATGGCCACTTCAACAAAGGCCCCTACATTCATGGTCATGCATGAGTTCCTCAGAAAGGCCTGGATCTGTCTGAAGTCACAGGTTAAAAAGCCTCCAGAGGCAGACAGGTGTGGCACTCCCACACCCACAGCCCTGTCTGAACCAATTTCCATTGCTGGCTGACAAGGAGTGGGGTAGGGAGAAAGATGTGGGAAAATCAACAGAAGAGATAATCATGGTGTAGTCATACAAGACAATACACTAATATAAATAACTAGGATTCTACTTATTCATATAAGACAATAGTATAAATAACTAGGATTCTACTTATTCACATAAGACAATATAATAGTACAAATAACTAGGATTCTACTTATTCATATAATTTCAAAAAACAATGCCGCCTAAGATCCCTATCACTGAAGGATGTGAGAAAGAGTCAATAATCATTACATTTTAGAAGCAAACATTGTTGTTTATGGACACATTCTTATGATGCATAGTCATGCATTGCTTCACGGTGGGGATGTGTTCTGTGAAATGCATTGTTAGGCAATTTCATCATTGTGTGAACACTGTCGAGTGTGCTCACACAAACCTCAGTGGGATAGCCTGCTCCACACCTAAGCTGTGTGATACGGCCTCTTGTTCCTAGGCTACACGCCTCTATAGCATGTTACTGTACTGAATACAGTAGGCGGCTCTAACACAATGGTAAGTATTCATGTATCTAAACATATCTAAATATAGGTAAGGTTTCAGTGAAAATACAGTATTATAATCTTAACGGGACCACCATCATATATGCAAACCCTTGTTGACCAAAACATCATTATATGGCACAAGAGTGTATAAAAATTATGCACGGATTTGATCAACACCAAATTCAGGGAAGAAAACGAATGGTATAAAAGAAGGGACACACAGGTTGCTATTCCCTCTGAAACTGGGCGGGAGATACACAGGGGATGGTTTTACTTCTATTTTTAGATAAAGTATTTCAGAGACATAAAAAAGCACTAAGAAAGGGAAGTCTAAGATAAGGGTCAGGCCTTTGCAATCAGTGGGTGTGTGTGTTGTGGGGCGGAATGGGGTATGGGCAAACCACCACCAGCAAAGAACATAAAAGTTACCTGTTCAGTCCTATACGATTTTTTTGTAATTGAGAGTCTACATTTTGCATTTGGTTTTAGAAACAAAAGCTCCTTTGTAAAATAATTCACAGTGGAGAACCTATTTCTACAAGGTCCCCTCTAGCTGACACAAAACATCGGAAAGTAAGAATATTACCAGTGAAAGAAAATGTTATTGTGTCTGGGTCCATTTCAAAACAAACACACATATCATAGGAAAGTGATCAACCAACACAAGTGGGTAAAGGATGAGAGGAAGCTTCCCTAGCCAGGTCCAAAGCCTTAAGGCTTGAAAGGGACACACACAGCACTTCTACTGCCAAAACCTTACCCAGAATTGCCCTCAAGCTGGACATGGTGGCACACACCTTAGTCCCAGCTACTTGGGAGGCTGTGGTGGGAGAATCGCTTGAGCCTGGGTGGTAGAGACTGTAGTGATAGTGAGCCATGACTGTCCCACTGCACTCCAGCCTGAGCCACAGAGGGAGACTCTGCCTCAGAAACAAGACAATACACAACAACAAAAAAACAGAACTGCCCTCTCCCACTCCACACTTGGGAGGAAGCCATTTGTCTGTCATCCTTTTGAAGTACAAAAGGATAGTTGGAAAGTTTAGCATGTTCATGCAGTGAACAGAAACACAGACTCATATATTAGAATATGAAATAACAAGTTTTTAATCCTATAACATAAAAACAGAATTCAGTATTAATACAGGTCCTGTATCCCCTTTGTGAATCATGTGCAATAAATGTCAAAACATTTAGGGAAATAATTTCTTCACTGGAACCAGAAATGGAGACACCTTGAGAATGTTTGTCTGCTGGGGAAAAAAAGCAGGGTGGAGGGAATGCTAAAATCTTTTAAGAACTTCTGGGTACTTTAAAATTTTTTAAAGTCTTCATAAAATATGGCTGTATTTTTATGTTTATAATTTCATTAGAGCTTGAAAGAAACAAAAGCTGCAGTGAATTTCATCATACCCATTTCACCAAAACCTGCCTGAGTGTAATCTCTTCTATGTAAAGGAATCTAGAAGATATGGATTTCTTATCCTCTTGAGAGGTTTTGGAGGCAGAAAAAGCAAATCAAGTCTTCGGGACCGCCCCATGGAATCCCCTCTCCAGAGGCCCCTCTGCAGAGGCACACATAGCCCAGAGGGCTCAATAACTACTGGTCCAGGGCTACTAATTTTGGTGATAACAAGAGCACAATGCAAAATTCACATTTAATCTCCAATAAGCACCACCCACCTTCGAGGCCAAATCTACTCATTTTTCCTTCCAATCTTTAAAAGAAATTCAAAACAATTGTTTTGTTTTCCATTTTACCCATCTTGTAGCCTACATAAGTGCTGGGCAGATGCATTGGCTCACGCCTGTAATTCCAGCACTTTGAGAGGTCAAGGTGGGTGGATGGATCACTTGAGCCCAAGGGTTCAAGCCCAGGAGTTCAAGACCTGCTTGGACAATACGGAAAAAAAAAACAAAACCCACCTCTACAAAAAAAATAATAATACAAAAAATTAGCCAGGTGTGCCAGGCGTGGTAGCTCATACCTGTAATCTCAGCACTTTGGGAGGCTGAGACAGGTGGAACAGTTGAGGTCAGGAGTTCAAGACCAGCCTGAACAACACGGTGAAACTGTCTCTATTAAAAATACAAAAAAGTAGCTGAGTGTGGTGGCGAACACTTGTAATCTCAGCTACTTGGGAAGCTGAGGCAGGAGAATTGCTTGAACCCGGGAGGTGCAAGTTACAGGGAGCCAAGATCGTGCCGCTGCACTCCAGCCAGGGTGACAAGACTGAAACTCCATCTGAAAAGTGAAGAGAGGAGAGGAGAGGAGAGGAAAGAGAAACCATACATAGATCAGTGAACTGTAGATCATGAAAGATCAGGAATAATTCAAGCCATACCAAAGCTTAGGGTAGAGGTCTCCCAAGAGACACAATTGGTGGGTTGGGTTCATTATTCTGATGTTCCTTCTGAAGGTGAAATTTGCTTTTTCTACCTCCCAAAGCATCTTCGAAGACAGAAATATATGCTTAATGGGTGCCTAAATCAAACCTGATCATAGACATAATAGCAGCCCTGTACAAATAAGCATGGTATCCTTGGATTAGAATTAAATGTCAGTGACCCCTAAGAGGTATGTGACTACATCTGGGCCTCAACCCCTGTCTTACTGACTAGGATGGTGGAGTGAAGCTACAGCAGGCAGTGCTTATTCAAATCCCTTCACCTATCTGTCTAGGCTGTCCCTTCCTTCCTTTACTAATCTATGGAGAGCTACCTGGGAAATAAAGAGACAGGAAGGAAAAAAGCCTCAGAGTAGCCATTTATCAACCATGAATATCCCTGGATGCCTTGGAACACTTAATCCTAATAGCATGCCACGTTTACAAAACCAGTTTTGAAGATGCTTGAAATAGAGATAACACTTTTAATACTCTCAACAAACATTCCAGACGAATATGTCAGCCATGACAATTAGTAAATAAGTCTAACACATGGTCATAAGACAAGCAGTTTATTGTTTAAAAAATGTTGGACTATATTACAATCTACTAAAGTCTAAGGGAACCTAAATTCATTTACATTTTTCAAATGTCATCTATATTGTAAACAACATTAGTTGATCCAAACTGCAGAAGCCTCTGACAATTAATGGCACTTCTGACGTGGAGGTGAAGTTCTGGAAGTGCTTCCATTCAGAACCTTACTGTAGAAGAAGAACTGAAGGTGGCTCCATGAGGGACACACGCAGGTACCTGAAACAAGACCAAAAGCAAGGTCAGCACAAGCCAAGGACTTAGTTTAATAAAATCTCAGGCCACAGAAAACTTTCCAGTAATTTTAACAGAATGGAAGGAAGCTGGCTGACTACAAGTATTAAAAGCTGACAAATTATAAATCTAGATCTCTTCAAATTTATTTGTAAATTTGTACACGTAACCTTACTTTTCCAACCTGGCACCAGATATACAATTTAATCTATTTTTAATCTAGTAACCATTACTATAACCCATTAAGCTTTAAATAGAGAGCTAAGATATGAAAATGTCAGTGACTTACTTTGAAGCCTTGTACTTCTCCCTAATTGCTTGCTGAGGTCGATGGGGTATATCAAGGTACGCTTTATGAAGCTCACTCAGGCAAGGCACAATTTCACTTAATGAATACCCTGTAAATGCAGCAAGGGTTTCCGGCTAATCAAGACAAAAGAAAAAAATTGCTTCATATAACTTTATATTAGAAATCTGAAAATAGCCAATTTGAAATAAAGGGAATTAATCCCTTAGTAAATATTCACATTCATCTCAAAAGAAACCAGAACCCCCTTCAGAGACTTTAGATGGAAAATATCAGAAAGTACAGCCAGGGCTCTAAATTTTCTCATATTATAAATTTATAATGCTCAACTTGGGGCTGGATCACTTTCCTTGTTCCCTTATGAGTGAAATGTTTACTGGTCCTTATAGAGCCCTGCTTGCCTGACCATTCTATTTGTACACAATATGAACAATTTTTAGTCAAAACACTGCAGTGCTGGAATAAGAACTGCTTTAAAAAGGTAAAAGAAAATTTTTTAAAAAAGAAAATGCAGCAGAAAAAAACATAAGCATTCATGAAAATGAAGGTAGACACCCCGCTTCTTTTAGTACAACAGTGAGCCTTCAGAACCAAACCTAGGGGTCCATTTCTGATGTTGTCACCTTCTTGGGCAAGAGGCAACACTTTACTACTCTGTTGTCTTGAAAGCCTGAAGTGCAATCTTCTGGTCATCCTAATTGGACCCAGGTTTGTTTGTTTGTTTGTTTTTTAATATAGAGGGTAAAAGTCAACAACTTTTGCTTGAAGCAGTCAATGTACCTCAAGGGCCCTCCCCGAATAACAGTGGGCACTGAGGTTTCCAGGCCTGCTTCTGTTGAAGGAGCATGTGATACTATCTCCTTGACTTCCTGCAATCTCACTCCTCATAGAGTGAAGTCATTGAGTCAAAGCCATGAAGACTGACCTGGAAGACTCAGCAGCATGTGGTCTGCTGTCAAGATGACTAGATCCTTAATGAACTAACGTGCCCTCATAAGAGGCAAGCCCATTCTAGATAGACCTTGAATTTCATCTAGAAAGAAGTTAGATCTTACCCAAAAGTGCTTGTTCACAGTGTAGTTTGCCAGGCAAAAAGCTGCTGCAGCTATCAATGAAGGAAGATATTTCAAGAATGGGTCTGCTTCAAGTAGACTCAGCTCTGCTACATACTAAGCACAAGAGAAGAAAACACATTGGAATTAGAAATGTGACTAAGGTCACAAGTAAGCCTGGAAATGGCGAGGAAATAAATGGTGTCTTATCTTTGTTCAGTCGGCATCTACAGAAATAGATGTTCAAGATGGTTTAATGGGTTAGTAATTGGTATGCCTGTCTATAACAACAGTAACATTTATGTTTTGGTAAAATGTCATTACAAAAGTATTTGGCCTACTCCCAAAGGATAGGTGATAGGTTACTTTTCTAATGCTACTCGTTTATGTTTATGTTGAGATAAAGTAGCACTGCTCTGGCAGCTGGAATTGGAACAGAGATTTTAGCCAAAAGACAAAAACATTAAAGCTATTAATCTATCAGGCAAATGCATGCAGTTCAGAGACTAGGACAGCACCAGTGGGAGCATCTCATATTAGAAGAAACATAGTAAAACATGTGGACATCTTTGCTACTCAATGCACAGCACATAAATACCAGATATCCTAGATTATGGTCGCTGGAAACCCAATTGACCAAACCAATACTTCAATGCCTTCAACTAAAGTTCTATAACTCCAAACAACCAAATAATGCTCATTACTTAATAACATATTAGGATGAGACTAGAACCATATTAAACTAGATTTACTTTGTTCCCATTCTATAAACCTAGGAGGTTTTGCTTATATGTGATCGCTATCCAATAAGGGAACAGTTTCCAAGCTTAAATTTTTGAATAGTTGGGTGATTAGACAACCCGTGCCTGCCAAACATAGTCAATAGTAATGCCTTATAACCAAAAGCTGGGTTCTTAAAATTAGCTCTCTTTCAGCACTGGAACAGTTTTTCTGGGCCTGTGGGAAGAAAACCGAAAAGGAAAGAACTGAAGGATAATTGGGAAAAGTTGATTTTTACAATCCTTGGCATCGGAAGTTCCTGGAAATCACACGGCATACACACCTTAGCCAGGTTCTCAGTCCTGACGCACACTCCTTGTCGCCTCAGGTACTGAAGGAGAAATTGGTTGGTGGTTGGCACTGTCAGATCAAAAGCTAGAACTTTCAGAAGCAAGTGTTCCATTTTTAACAGTTGTCGTTTTGTGTATGTATCATCAGTGATATAGACAAACTCGTCTACTTCAGGAGGATATATCTCTTCATATTTCCTGGGAAAGGAAGAGTTTTTAGAAGTAAAACTTGGAACCTATAGCTCTACTCCTGTGCTACCATAAGCCATGCCTCTTCACATGGCCCTTGCAGACTTACTTTGCAGTCACATATCCACTTAAACACCACTAAATGACTCCAGGCTATGAAAATATTAGGAGCTTGTTTCTGGACCAAGAGCATGATTATTACAAGGATATGTTATATTTACTGCTAGGAGTAGTAACAAATAATTTCCAACTGAGAATTTTAGCTTTGGGCCTGTGATACGCTGAAAGATTCTGAATGACAGACACTACAGGTAAATTCCTACACATTCTACAGACCTCAAATCATTTCATAGAAAAAAGTCTTAGGATTAACACAATGATAGAAACAAACTCCATAGGCCTCTAGTTTTTAAAAAGATGCTGTTCGACTTTCTCCACTGAATTAGTAAATGATGCTTATAGCCAAGAGACATAATGATATAATTTCACTATGATCAATTCTTTCCTTCTGCCTTCATTTCCCCTTTCTTTAGGGGAATTTTGGCAAGTTTTTATGCATTAGCAATAGAATGTTTGAGACCAAAAGAACAGAAAAGAAACTACCACTCAGCGACAGGTCACTTAAAGGTAGCTCAGCCACAACTCAGCCCACACAATTAGGTGCTGTCACGAATGACTGATAGTAACAGGAACCCGCTGAAGTAGTTTATTCACTGTAACCAAATAAACCTGTTGTTATGGGCCATTTGCTAGATCATGAAGATAGCTTTTTGTAACCACACTGTCTTTAAATAGAACTTAATAGATAGGAAATAGCCAAAAGGCTACACTGCAGAATAGTTAAATTAGATCCTGAATTTGAGCTGATGGCTGCCTTAGTCGTGACATTGAACTTGTTGCTATAAATCACAACCAGGTGATTGAAGAGTAAACATGTGGTAAGATTCAGTTTCTCAGTCAATCCTGTGAAGAGGATGATCTTTTATCAAAGGACACATGAATAGTTTTAATTATCAAGCATTGCATTTCTTCAATAAGAAATGGAGGACAAAAATTCAGTGTTTTGACAAGTGATAGTTTCATATTATGAAAGCTGAAAGAATACTTACGAAGCCAAAAGAATAGCTGCTGTTCCCACGAGCTGCAATTTCCCTCTCAGAACAGACATACATGAAAGGAACCTGTCCAGGAAGTTGACAGCCAGATACAGGGTCTCCGCTCGAAGCTTATATTCTTCCCCAACCTCCACCAGCCAGTCCACCAGAATCATGCGCATGCCTTCCGTGATGTCTGGCTGCTTCTTCATGTAGTGTGCTTTGGGTCTGTGCCTTATCTGGTTGGGAAAAGGTTTTGATATTTAAGTAGGTGCAATTTCAGAAAGATCATTCCACAGTACAGTTACTATTTAAAAATCTCACAAGCAAAGGTTGGAAAGATCCTGATCAGAGCCAAATAAATCTTTATCATAACAAGGAAGAAAGTGTAAATTTCTGGTTCTGTAAAGTAATTGTTTAGCAAATAACATGCGGTTGCGGGGGGCAAGGGAGAATGGCAATATGAATTATTCCTAAGAGTAAAATATTTAACATATAAACCCTTTGAATCATGTAGAAATAGTCCAAGCAATTGCTACTTGCCATCACAATTATTATTTTTCATAGATATTCTTGTTTAGCTGGCATAAGAGTGCCATTCACTAGTGGTTATGAACCAAGAGTTTATAATTTATCTTAATAATAAGAGTTTGGGTCCTGAAGGTTGAAGTAGAAGGTGGGAAAACTTACTTCAGCTTCTCTAAGGTACTGATAAATTTCTTCAGCATATTCAGTCACATTTGTCACATCTGTGCCAAGACTGGATATCTCTTCAGACTGGGAGAGCAGAGATGAATCTACCAGCATAGGAGAAACTGCAAGAGTTCAACATTGTCAGATAACTCATTTAATTTAAACATTTGTCCAATCCACTAACCCTCCACAGGCAGTTGTGAATATAGTTATCACTTGCTGTTTTTCTCCTGCTGGGTACTAGCTATTGAATGCTGCAGGCAGTTATAAATACAGGGTACCATCAGCCATCAGCCATCGGCAAGTCAGTTACCTGTGTTGAAATCCAGCAGGAAGTGCAGGTCTGACTTGAGTGTGCTGGTGTCTACTTCATACACATCCTCAAACGCCATCCCCTCTCTGCCCGAACAGCTGTCTCCGTCCCCCTGCTCTAGTTCATCCATGTAGATGTCGAACCCTTGCTTGGGGGGCTCTTGGACCCCACAGTCAGGGAGCGCTTTCTTTCCAGCTGGAGGGAAGGCATTTTCTGATCCAGAATAACACCTGATTCTTGTGATCCCCTAAAAAATGTTTAAATCTTTTGTTACAGGCCACGTCAAAGACCACAGAGGCGATGTGAACCTCCGTGACTCAAACCAACAGCCTGGGAAGGTAAGATAAATTCTAAACTGGAAAATCTATGTCGGCAATTTAATTCCAAGAATAAATCTTCAAAAGTGTAATTTTTGCCCCCTTATCTTTGTCTACATTTGATATTTGGAGAAAGAGCTTCTTAAAATTTAATCACATAGCTATCAAAGGAAACTCAAGATTGTAGAAAAAAGAAAACCTATAGCTCTCTTACAAAATGAAATAGGTACCACATATAAAGGCAAAACTGTAAATTGGCTTTTATATTTATAGCATCATGAGATTTTATAAGTAGTCTGCATAGCTCTTGATGCAGTGACTGAGTTCCTACAATTCCCCCCCTCCTTAAATAAATAACTTTTTAGCCAGAAGGCCCCTATAATGCTTCCATTTCATACCCAGTTATTAAGAAACATGATGATTTTGGAAGTTTCCAAACTTCCAAATGCTGCTAAATTCTCTTACAAGCCACAGAACCTTTACGTATGTCATAATGCATTTACTCTTGGGGAATTTTCTCAGTCACTTCTCCTTTTCCTCTATTCTTATCATGAACAATGGGAACAACTGTGGTGCCACCACAGTGAACAAGCATAATGCATCAAACACTGTTGCATATTAAGGTGAGCCATGCGAGATGGTGTGAATGTTAGCTGAATCAGGGCAGGTGGGCAAGCTCTATGAACCTGAGCTATATTTATGCAAATGCCAGCTCTGTCTACCACTTTACCATTTTGTTTATAATGTATCTTGATGTGTACTGTTGTATCTTGATGTGTACTGTTGAAGGCGACTTCTAAGTTAGTAGATGGTTCCATAACTTTCCCTTTTATTTACCAAGTTAAATATATGATTTATGTCTAGTAGGAAAATGAACACTTATGGTAGTAATGGGAGGGGGGGGGAATCACAAAGACAACAAAGAGTCACAATCATAAGTTACTGTAACCAGATAACCAAGTTACTGCTGAGTTTGACTCTTGCTACAACCAGGACTCCAAGTTACTGCCAAGTTTGACTCTTGCTACATAGATACTGTGTCCATAGGCTGGGACATACACTTAATAAACAAATATTACTGAGTATCTACTATGTGCTAGAAGTTTTTCTCATGCCCGGAATTTAGCAGTGAACAAAATGTTTAAAAAGAACTACCTGACGGAGTTTATATTCTAGTCTGTGGGAGAGGAAGGAAACAAACTAGAAAAGACACAGTAAGAGCAAACAGAGCAGAGTGAGACAGTTATATAGGGCATGAAGATAGAAAGAAAAGAGGCCAATCATGAAGGACTTACCATAGGCCAATTAAGGATTAGTTTTCATTACTATTATTCTGTTTTTGTTGGCTTGCCAAAGCTGATCTAAGAATTGGCTTTTATTCAGGGACAGGAGCCACTGGAATTTGGGACAAATGAGTGGTATAATCTTTTTATGTCTTAAAAGGATTATTCTGGCTGTGCATAGGTGTGGAGAGTAAGTCAGTCAATCAATTACAAAACTTGAAAATTCTAAGTGAGACACAGTAGGGATTTGAACCAGGGAAGTAATTATAAACCGTGAAGAGTAAAATGGTTCTAGACATTTAAAAAGTAGAGCTAATAATATTTTCTCATTAGATTAGATGTGGGGTGATAGAAAAATAGGAATCGAGGAAGACAAATGTTTGGAGGCTAAATAACAGGAAGGATGGATACTCCATTTACTGAGATAAGGAAGACTTGGGAAGAGCAGTCTGGGAGTAGGGAAAAGGATGGGTGTTTCGTTTTACACGAGCATGAAGTTGCTTACTATATGATCTAAGTGGAGATGCCAAGTAGACTCCTGAATATGTGAGCCTGCAATAAAGCTCAGAGGCCCAGGTCAGCGATAGAAATATCAGTCCACCGAATAGGGAGTGTTTAATGCTAGGAGACTAAGAGGCTACTAAGGGCCTGAGTACAAGATTTAGATCAAAGACTAGGCCATAGGGCATTCTAACTTATAGAGACTGGATATATAAGTAACAATTAGAATATCAAAGAGTGGCCAATGAGCTAGGTAGAAAACTTGGAGAGTGATGTTCTACAAGCTGAATGAGAAGAAATTATTTCAAGGAAAAAAGAATGATCAACCATGTCAAATAATGCTGATCAGCCGAGGAAGGAAAAGACTATTAATTGAGTCAAAATAGAGCAGAAAAAGAACTAGAGACAGAGAGCATTCATCCAACAAACACTGTGTGCCATCCTGGTCAGGCCCAGGCACTGTTCAAAGTAGTGGACACACAACAGTGAACATCACAACCTGTATCAACACCTGGACGGAGCTTACATGTTAGTGGGAAAGGCAACATTGTATATGTCGAGATATGACAAACTCTCAAGATAGGTGGCTTTAAATGGGACAGCTTCTGTCCCATTACTTAAATTACTTTAAGCACTTAAATTACTTTAATCGACATGATGCAAACAGTTCCTAGACCAATTTCCTTGATATTGGAAAACTAACAAAGAAAATTCGTCACCATTTCTAGCTGAAAAAGGGACGGGTCAAGGTGATCTTACGAAATCAACTTCTTCCCTGTGGTCCAGATTCCAGGGTGGTAACACTCAGCGGGAGCGTTTAGTTGACAGGTTTTTAAGATGGAAAAATGGCAATATATTTGTATGCTTACAGGTTGGGCCCAGTAGAAAAGAAAAAAACCAATGAGATATGAGAGAAAGAAAAGTGGCTAGAGTGACATCCTTGAAGAAACAAGAAGACACGAGTATATTGTACACATGGGGTTGGGGGGCGACCTCGCATGACAGCAGGGACATAGCAGACACATAACAGGTTGTGGATGGCAGATTATATGGCACACAGGAACATGTGCAGATTCTCTTCTGGATGCTTCTATATTTTTAGGAAAATAAGATACAAAGTCATCAGCTGAGAGTGAGCATGAAGGAGGAGGTTACTGAGGATTAAACAGAGAAACGAAGGTACAAAATAGATTTCTAAGCAGGTTGTAGAGGATAGGTACAGTGAAATGCAGAAGTGGCACCAGGTAACATAAGAGATTAGCAACTGGGAATTTAAAATGCGACCACTCAACATAAGCACAACTGACAATTCATAAGAACCAAGTCTCGGGCTTTAAGTTTTAAAAAGCAAACATCGCTAAGCAAATTAAAATTTGTTAAAACCACTTCCACTCAATTTTCTCCAAAGTTTTGAACAGATCACGTGAAGAGTCAGTAGATGAGGGGCTTCTAATCTAGTTTCTACCATATCTTTCTTTTGGCAGAGGCTTAATTAAACCTTTCAGATTTTTTCACCTACGAAATAGGGAAGGTATAGTTTTCATCTGTTAAGGTATCTATGATCAGTTAAGTTCACACAACTAATACCTGAGGGACCATTACCTGTTAGCATAGCTGCTTAGTCAGTACTGGGAAGAGGTCTGCTTTCAAAGCACGCTTTTTGGAGTAATCGAGTCTAGCCTAATCTAATCCTGATTTTAACACTATCCCCAATGAACACAGCCAAGATTATCCAGGTTTCCCTTAGGCACAGCCTGCATCAGTGTGAACACTGCTCTGACCTGGAGGAACCCCACTTCCACAGTTTATTTGGAAGCATTCACATTTCCTTTTAGCCCAGCCCTTAAATTACTTTAATATACATAATCCAAACAGTTCCTAGACCTATTTCCTTGGTAGTGGAAAAAATAACAAAGAAAACTAATCACTATTTCTAGCTGAAAACCGAACCCCTCAAGGTGATCTTAAGAAATCAACTGGCCTGCCACCGTGGCTCACGCCTATAATCCCAACACTTTGGGAGGCTGAGGTGGGCAGATCACCTGAAGTCAGGAGTTAGTGACCAGCTTGGCCAACATGGTGAAATCCCATCTCTACTAAAAATACAAAAATTAGCCGGGCATGGTGGTGGGCGCCTGTAATCCCAGCTACTCAGGATGCTGAGGCAGGAGAATCACTTGTACCCGGGAGGCAGAGGTTGCAGTGAGCCGAGACAGCGCCACTGCACTCCAGCCTGGCGACAAGAGCGAAACTCTCTCTCAGAAAGGAAAGGAGAAAGGAAAGGAGAAAGGAAAGGAGAAGGAAAGGAGAAGGAAAGGAGAAGGAAAGGAGAAGGAAAGGAGAAGGAAAGGAGAAGGAAAGGAAAGGAAAGGAAAGGAAAGGAAAGGAAAGATCAATTTCCCTGTAGTCCAGATTCCAGGGTTGTAATACTCAGGGGGAGCTGTAGGTACAAAAGCAAGAGAAAAGCACCTGGCACCAAAGAGGAGGGCCGTTCTCCACAAGCATCATTCCCAGTGCGTCTGAGTCATTACCTGGCCACAGGTCCTCCTGTACTGTCCATTTTCAGTTAGCAGCCCTAGCACTGTCCTCTGCGGGGGATCCTGGCCCAGCGGGGCTCTGGTGAGTATCTGACAAGCATCGGGACCTCGGGCCACTGTAGCCAGCACAACTCCATTCTTGGGGTTGCTGCAGTGCATTGCCTCAGACTCCACGCGCTGCTGCTACCAGGGAAAGAGAGACAAGCTGGTTACTCAACCCCGTCCACCCGGGGCTCCAAGGACACAAGAGAACCTCTAGGAGGGAGAGCACCAAGCAAAGGGACTAACACCAATTGCTGATCTTCCCAGCAATTGTTAGTGCTGAAAGGGCATGAGCCACCGCACAAACGATCAAAGTTGCTCTGAATCAAAACAGTCATTCCAATCTCTGAGGGTTTTTTTTATCCCAAGACCTCCTGTTGGGCTGGAAGGAGAGAAACATTCTGACAAGCCTCCAAGTCGGGATACTAAACCCACGTTACCTGGAAGTTGAAATCTAGGAGCTCCTGTCTTTCCCAGCAGAGATACTCATCTCCCCAGCCCCCAATAAAAGATCCAGGGTACATGACTGCGGGAAAGCGGGTCTCCATCCCAAGTGACAAGCAGGGTGGTGCACTGCGGCCTCCTCCCACCAGATAGGAGGCCTCAAAACCTGCCTGGACCCCAAATCGGGCCCAGCTCTTCCCGGCGATATCTTTCTATGTATCAGGAACAACTGCCAAGTGCACTGGAGGATCGGGTTAAGAGGTGGCGGGCAGGGCGGAGCAGGGCCGGGCGGGGCAGGGCGGGGCCGGGCGGGGCAGGGCGGGGCCGGACTTGGAAGGGCGGGGCAGGGCAGGGCGGGGAGGGAGGTACCAAGTGATGAGGGATTCCAGCCTGGGAGGCGACCCGGCTCAGCGCTGCGGCTCAGCTGCCCACCCGCGTCTGTTGAATCGGCCAATCAGGGGCGCTCCCGGACCGCTCCCGGAGGGAGCGTTTCCATGCCGACCGCGGCTGGCGTGCGCTCCCCCCGGCCGCATCGCCATGGCGACCTGCTCACCTGACTCGCTCCGGGTGGACAAGCCGTGACCCCTGGGCGTTCAGGCCCCTGCGGGACTAACGGGCGACGGCCCTCCAGCTCCAGCTGTGCGTCTCCGCCCGGGCCAGGTGGGGCCGGCCGCCGCAGTCTGCACACGTACCCTCTGGTCCGCGCCCCCGGCCTGGGAGGGCGGACTCGCCCACCCCACGGTGGTCCCGGCTTTGGAAGGGACTGTTTCTGTGACCCGTTCTCCCAACAGCCGCTAACAACCCCCTGTAACGTCTCCTGCGCGGCCCGCTCCTGAGAACCCTGGCTCGGGAGAGCGACGCGGGGCCCTCGGGGCTGCGCAGGCTGCGGCGCCCAGCCCACGCTGGCCCGAGGGCGCGGCTCGCTCTGGGTCGGCTCACACACCTACGCTTCCTGCCGGGCGGCGGCCGGGACGCGGCGGGGTGGCCCCACGTGCAGTCGCGGCAGTGTGGCGTCTCCATCGCTGGGGGTCCTTGCGGGCGGCACCTGTCCTGCCCGGCTCCCGGTGCATGTGGCCTGCGAGGCGGCAGAGATGTGGGGATTTAGGGTCGCACGTGGTGCTCGAGGTCCCCACGAGAAGTCTTCCCCCGCGGGCTCCTGCGCAACTGCGTGAAGCCGGCCCGGGAAAGCCAAGATTGTGGCCCAGGAAGAGGAAGGAACGCGGGCAACACAGCTGGGGCTTGGGACGCTGAGGGGGTCGGTGGCAGCGCTCCGGGCTGGGGGCTGGGCGGGCGGCCTGGCCGCGTGGGGAGAGGAGTCCCTGGGGTCCTTATACGGGGGAGCTCCTGGAAACCCGGGGGCTCAGACGCCTGCATAGGTGACTGGACAAGCCAGGTGAAAGAATCGAACTTTTTTTTTTTTTTAAATGTATATATGCACACACACACATTACCAATGCTGTAGTCTGTTACTACTTTTGCTTTTTTGTTTAAACATCCACCCCTAAATCTCTAAATTAGACCCAAAGTGTAGTCAAATAGCCACTTTATGCAAGCAACGGTTATCGCCTTTTTTAAAGTGTGCGTTATTAACATTTTTACCAAGCAAACTGAGTGTGGGCATTGCTTTAAGGGGAAAATAGAAGTATTCTAACAAAATCTCGGGTTGAAAGCCGTGCAGTTGAGTCAAATATTAATAAGAAGTTGGGAAGCATCTGGAGAATCAAGGCTGGATGAGGGAGGAACACAGAAACGGATCTTGTTCAACATGAAACTCATTTCTATACGTTTGTCACAGACTTCTATTCCTTGAGAGACAGCAGTCCTCTTGCACCCCAGATTTCCTGTGCCTTTGAATACGAAGGAAACACGGGAACTCTGGTAACATCTAGATTGCCACAACAGAGTCAGACGCCGACGGGGACCAAATGCTCTGCTTCGCAAGGTGAATGAAAGCATTTCTGTCCTCTTGCCTGGCGCCTCTGTTGGATATCTTCTCGGGAGCCCTCCGCCACCTGCCGACAGCGTTGTTATTTCCTGGGACGCTGAAGGCCTCAGTGGTTTAACTCCGTCAGGGACTCTGCGGCAAGACCTGCCAAGAGCCCGAGTCGCTTGGGAGCGGACAAGATTGGCTGCGCTCACGAGACCTGGTCCTTGGTACACCCCTTTTCATCTGATTTCCTCGGACAAAAATGACCGAAACCTCATGCCCTTTTTCTTTTCTCCAAAAACAGAGGCGCTGGCGCAGTGTTTGTTCGTGGAACCTGTCGTTTTGATCTGCTTTTTTGGGTTGAAGCTGAAACCAGGGTTGGGGTCGCTCTCAGGCTGGCTTTTCCCAACTCAGATCTGGCCAGGACCAGATGACAAGGCTACAAAGGTGTCCAATGACTTTCAGCCGTCTTTAGCCTTTAAAAAGTAACCAAATGAGACCCTCGGATAATTTAATACCCCTCCTCTTATCTGAATGGCTGCACCCTAATCCAACCTTAATCTATATGAAATAGGATTATCATGAACATCTTTCTTCCTGCTCCATCCACTTTGCTAGACTTGGCAAAGGGAAATGGTTACATAGTTTGTGATTGTTTTATTGTGCTGTCTTAGAATTCTACATCGTCGTTACAAGCCTCTGGTCATATCTTAAACAGGAGAGTGAGTTCGATGAACTGATATCTATGTGTGCATGTAAATTCAGATACGTGTATAACTTGTGCAATACTTACGGCTTTCTTGGCTTTAAAAAATGTCTACACTGAGGCCGGGCACGATGGCGCACCCCTGTAATCCCATCACTTTGGGAGTCCGAGGCAGGCGAATCACGAGGTCAAGAGACAGAGACCATCCTGGCCAACGTCGTGAAACCCTGTCTCTACTAAAAATACAGAAAGTAGCCGGGCGTGGTGGTGCACGCCTGTAGTCCCAGCTACTGGGGAGGCTGAGGTAGGGGAATCTCCTGAACCCGGGAGGCTGGAGGTTGCAGTGAGCCCAGATCGGGCCACTGCACTCCAGCCTGGTGACAGAGTGAGACTCCATATCAGGAAAAAAAAAAAAAAAAAAAAAAGCCTTCACTGAATATTGTGTTCCAACGAGTAAGGATTTATGACATAAAAACAAATTTAACTGAATAGGTGTTCGATTTTTACTTTTAAAATCTAAACTAAAAACTTGGCCTTAGAATTAAAAACAAAAGGAACAGAGGGAGTAGAAAGGACTTTCTCACAAATTACACAGTTTTAGTGAAATGCATAATTATAATGTTGCATTTAGCAACATTACAATCTAATCTTGAGTTTGCTATGCAAATCAGGATTAGATTTGCATAGCAAAATAGGATTAGAACTCAAACATAAGTAGATTTTAATTTTTCCCATCTTTAAATAAACTATATATTTGGTAATATATTGAGAATTAAACAACATAATTCTAAATACAACTTTTTTAATATCTAAAATATTTGGCATAACTTAAATACTAATATAACAGCTTTTTTTAAATTTAAAAAGTTCGTTGGTCAGCACTTCCAACCTGACAGTGAATGCTCAACTAGCTTTAACTCTAGGATTAATTTTCAAAATAAGGATGACAGCTGAATTCTTTACTAGGAATTTTGTTGTTGTTGAGAAGGAGTCTCGCTCTCACCCAGGCTGGAGTGCAGTGGCTGGATCTCAGCTCACTACAAGCTCCACCTCCCAGGTTCACCCCATTCTCCTGCCTCAGCCTCCTGAGTAGCTGGGATTACAGGCGTGCACTACCATGCCTGGCTAATTTTTTTTTTTTTTTTTTTTTTTTGTATTTTTTAGTAGAAACAGGGTTTCACCGTGTTACCCAGGATGGTCTGCATCTCCTGACCTTGTGATCTGTCCACCTCGGCCTCTCAAAGTGCTGGGATTACAGGCCTGAGCCACCATACCCAACCCTTTACTGGGAATTTTTTAAACCCACAAGTCCTATTAAAATCAACTCCCTTCTCCAAATTACAATTCAGATAGTCCTTTCAGTTTGTTAGCAATTACTTGGTATTTCAGAGGCAGTTATTCTATTGCATTTGTTCATACTAGCTAGTAATTAACCTCCTGTTGAAACATATCAGTTTTTATTAATTAGTATGAAATCAGGTTGATTTTCAGGATAAGGCTGAAAGAAAGATTTTTTTAAAAACCAGCCAAGTTTATTTAAGGACAAAGGTCCATTTAGGGACATGTTTTGCCTCTTCATAACATGCCTCTGTCATTCTCAGATATACATTTAACTAAAAGCATAGTTTGAACAGTAAGATGAGAGATAGATGGTGGAAAGAAACAAGGAATCGGCTGCAATTTGTGACATTTTAGCACTTAGCTCCAGGGAAGATGACCAAAGGATTGAGCAAGTCCAGCTTGAAAAGCACCCAAAACTGTGCACACCTTAAGAAGTATATTTCATCAGGTTGTGAAAAGTGGATCCCTTAGTACATAATGGGTGAAGTAAGTTTTCATTAAGACTTGTAAGAAGTCACCTTCTCCAAGTGAAAATAGTATGAATACATACATGAGATTAGACAAAGTCTACTGTTCATTCATTCATTTTGCAAAGTTTTTTGAGCATCCATTGTATGCCAGGCAGTAGCTGGGTATGAGTATGATAATAAAAAATGATCCCTGCCCTCAAGGAGCTGTTGTTCCAGGCAAGGAAATATAGCAGACAGTCCTGGTGCCGCATAATTAGTGTTTATTTTACCATGAGGAATACAGATATATAAAGGGGGAGCAGTTGGAGCTTAAGAGAAAAGGAAAAAGGTATGTTGCTGGGAAGACTTGGAGGCAGTATCCAGATCTGATCATTAAGGTGATTAAAGTCTTAAAGACAGGGCGAGGGCCAGGCATGGTGGCTCACGCCTGTAATCCCAACACTTCGGGAAGCCGAAGTAGGTGGATCAATTGAGGTCAGGAGTTCGAGACCAGCCTGGCCAACATGGTGAAACCCTGTCTCTACTAAAAACACAAAAATTAGCTGTGCATGGTGGTGAGCACCTGTAATCCCAGCTACATGGGAGGCTGAGACAGGAGAATTGCTTGAACCCAGAAGGTGGAGGTTGCAGTGAGCTGAGATCGTGCCACTCACTACACTTGGTGATAGTGCAAGACTCCATCTCAAAAAAAAAAAAAAAGACAGGGCAGGAAATATAGTCTATATATATCCTAGAAATGGGGTACCCAAAGAACAGGAATTTTCAGCGGTGTTTATCCAGCACCTTCCAAGGGAAAGCACTAAATTGTGATGTCCAAAAATACCCCTCAAGACTGTCTCTACTGGCTCAGGTACAGACTCCATTAGCAATTAACTCATCAAGAAGTCAACCTCCCAGGAACTTGGTGAGAGGAAGAAGTTTCTGCTGACTTTAGTTACCATGAGTCAGTCCCTAATCACGTGCACAACTAGAGATGCATTATTAAAATCAGTTTCCCGTGACGCAGAGTTGAGGCCTTTCCCAGATTCTGCACCAAGGAAAAAATAATTTCAGTGGGACAATACAGCCATTTTCAATGGCTGTACAAATAATTACAAATAATTGGGAAAGTTATTTTTAATTTCTGTGGATACATAATAGGTGTATATATTTATGGAGTACATGAGATGTCTTGATACAGGCGTGCAATGCATATTAATCACATCATGGGAAATGGGGCATCCTTCCCCTCAATCATTTATTCTTTGTGTTACAAACAATCCAATTGTACTCTTTTCGTGATTTTAAAATATACAATGAAACTATTGACTACAGTCTCCATGTTGTGCTATCACATGGTAGGTATTATGCATCCCTTCTATTTTTTTGTACCCATTGTCACTTCCCCAAGCCCCCAATTATCTTTCTCAGCCTCTGGTAACCATCCTTCTACTCTGTATGTCCATGAATTCAATTGTTTTGATTACTAGATCCCACAAATATGTGAGAACATGAGATGTTTTTCTTTGGTTTGTTTCACTTACCACAATGATCTCCAGTTCGATCCATCCTGTTGCAAATGACAGGATCTCATTCTTTTTTATAGCTGAATAGTATTCCATTGTGTATATGTACCACATTTTCTTTATCCATTCACCTGTGACATTTAGGTTGCTTCCAAATCTTGACTGTCCTGAACAGTACTGCAACAAACATGGGAATGCAGATAGCTCTTCAATATGTTGATTTCCTTTCTTTTGGGTATATACCCAGCAATGGGATTGCTGGATCCTGTGGTAGCTCAATTTTTAGTTTTTTGTGGAACCTCCAAACTATGCTCCATAGTATTTGTACTAATTTACATTCCCACCAACAGTGTACAGGGGTTCCCTTTTCTTCACATCCTCCCAATATTTATTATTGCCTGTCTTTCGGATATAAGCCATTTTAACTGGGGTGAGATGGTATTTCATTGTAGTTTTGATTTGCATTTCTCTGATGATCAATGAGGTTGAGCACCTTTTCATATGCCTGTTTGCCATTTGTATATTTTCTTTTGAGAAGTGTCTAATCAAATCTATTGCCTATTTTTTGATCTGATTATCCAATTTTTTCCCATAGAGTTGTTTGAGCTCCTTATATATTCTGGTTATTCATCCGTTGTCAGATGAGTAGTTTGCAGATATTTTCTCCCATTCTGTGAGTTGTCTCTTCACTTTGTTGATTGTATCCTTTGCTGTGCAGGCATTTTTTACACATGATCTTAGCCAAAAGGCCGAGAAGCGATGTGCAGGAGCTTTTAAAACTTGATGTGATGCAATTTGTCCATGTTTGCCTTGGTTGCCTGTTCCTGTGAGGTATTGCTCAAGAAATACTTGCCCCAACTTATGTCCTGGAGATTTTCCCTAATGTTTTCTTGCAGTAGTTTCATAGTTTGAGAGGTCTTAGATTTAAGTCTTTAATTAATTTTGATTTGATTTTTGTATCTGTCCAGGGACAAGGGTCTATTTTCATTCTTCTGCATGGGGATATCCAGTTTTCCCAGTACCATTTATTGAAGAGACTGTTTTTTCCCTAGTATATGTTCTTGCCATCCTTGTTGAAAATGAGTTCACTGTAGGTATATGGATCTGTTTCCAGGTTCTCTATTCTGTTACACTGGTCTATGTGTCTGTGTTTATGCCAGTACCATGCTGTTTTGGTTACTGTAGCTCTGTAGTATAATTTGAAGTCAGGTAATGTGATTCCTCTAGTTTATTCTTTTTGCTTAGGAAAACTTTGGCTATTATGGGTCTTTGGGGGGTTCCATATACATTTGGGGGTTGTTTTTTCTATTTCTGTGAAGAACATCATTGGTATTTTGATAGGGATTGCACTGAATCTGTAGATTGCTTTGGGTAGTATGGACAGTTTAACAATATTGATTCTTCCAATCCAACAAGGAATATTTTCCCATTTTGGTGTACTCTTCAATTTCTTCCATAAGTGTTTTCTAATTTTCATTATAGAGATCTTTCACATCTTTGGTTGATTCCTAGATATTTAATTTTATGTGTGGTTCTTGTAAATGAGATTATGTTTTTATTGCTTTTTCAGATTGTTCACTGTTGTCATATAGAAATGCTATTGCTTTTTATATGTTGATTTTGTATCCTGCAACTTTACTGAATTTATTGGTTCTAATAGTTTTTTAGTGCAATCTTTAGGTTTTTTCAAATGTAAGATCATATCATCTGCAAACAAGGATAATTTGACTTCTTCCATTCCAATCTGGATGCCCTTTATTTGTTTTTCTTGTCAATTGCTCTAACCATACTTCCCATACTATGTGGAATATCAGTGGTGAAACTGGGCATCCTTGTTGTGTTCCAGATCTTAGAGGAAAGGCTTTCAGCTTTTCCCCCATTCAGTATGATACTAGCTGTGGGTCTGTCATATATGGCTTTTATTGTGTTGAGGTATATTCCTTGTATCCTCAATTTTTTTAAGGTTTTTAATCATGAAGGGATGTTGAATTTTATCAATATTAACATCAATAAAAACATCAATAAAAAGCCATATGAAATGATCATATGGTTTTTGTCCTTTGTTCTGTTGATATGATGTATTATAATGATTAACTTGTGTATGTTGAACCATCCTTGCATCCCAGAGCCCACTTGGTCATGATGAATGATCTTTCTGCTATATTGTTGAATTAGGTTTGCTAGTAGTTTGTTGAGGATAAAATTTTGCATCAACATTCATCAGCAATATTAGCCTGTAGTTTCCTCTATTTTTTTCTTTTCTTTCTGTTTCTTTTTTTTTTTTTTGAGATGGGGTTTCACTCTTGCTGCTGGGGCTGGAGTGCAATGGCACAGTCTCAGCTCACTGCAAACTCCACCTCCCAGGTACACGTGATTCTCCTGCTTAAGCCTCCTGAGTAGCTGGGATTGTAGGTGCCTGCCACCATGCCTGGTTAATTTTTGTATTTTTAGCAGAGATGGAGTTTCCCCATGTTGGCCAGGCTGCTCTTGAACTCCTGACCTCAGGTGATCCACCCACCTAGGCCTTCAAAAGTGTGGGATTACAGGCGTGAGCCACTGTGCCCAGTCTCGCCTCTAGTTTTCTTTTTTGATGTGTCTTTGTCTGGTTTGGGTGTCAGGGTAAGACTGGCCTCATAGAAGGAATTTGGCAGTGTTCGTTCCTCTATTTTTCAGAATAGTTTGAGTGGGATTGGTATTAGTTCTTTAAATGTTTGGTAGAATTTGGCATTGAAGCCATCGGGTACCAGGCTTCTTTTTACTAGGAGACTTTTTATTATGGCTTTGATCCCATTGCTTGTTATTGGTCTGTTCAGGTTTTGGGTTTTTTTCCTGGTTCAATCTTGGTAGGTTGTATATGTCTAGGAATCTGTCCATTTCTTCTAGATTTTCCAATTTATTGGCATGTGGTTACTCAAAGTAGCCACTAATGATCCTATGAATTTCTGCACTATCAGTCGTAATGTCTCCTTCTTTCATCTCTGATTTTATTTATTTGAATCTTTTCTGTTTTTTTCTTAGTTACTCTGGCTAAAGGTTTGTTTAGTTTAACTTTTCAAAAAACCAACTGTTTGTTTCATTGATCTTTTGCATTTTCTTCATTTCAGTCCCATTTATTTCTGCTCTGATCTTTATTATTTCTTTTCTTGTACTAATTTAGGGTTTGGTTTGGTCTTGCTTTTCTAATTCTTTAAGATGCATCATTAGATTGTTTATTCAAACTTTTCCTTCTTTTTTGATATAGGCACTTAGAGCTATCAGCTTCCCTGAGTACTGCTTTTGCTGTTTAGTATGTTGTTTTGACATTGTCATGTTTTCATGAAATTTTTCAATTTCCTTCTTAATTTCTTCATCAACCCACTGGCCATTCAGGAGCATACTATTTATTTTCCATGTATTGATTTCTAGTTTTACTCCACTGTGGTCAGAGAAGATGCTTGATATTATTTCAATTTTTTTAATCTTTAAGAGTTGTTCTGTGGCCTAACATATGGTTTATCCTTGAGAATCATCCATGTGCTGAAGAAAAGAATGTGTATTCTGCTGCCTTTGGATTAAATGTTCTGTAAATATCTATTACGTTCATTTGGTCTGTAGTGCAGATTAAATCCAGTGTTTCTTTGTTGATTGTCTGTATAGGAGATCTGTCCAATACTGAAAGTGGACTATTGAAGTCTCCAGATATTACTATACTGGGGACTATCTCTCTCTTTAGCTCTAATAATATTTGCTTTATATATCTCGGTTCTCCAATATTGACTGCATATACATTTAAAATTATTATATTCTCTGGCCAGGTGCAGTGGCTCACACCTGTAATCCCAGCACTTTGGGAGGCTGAGGCAGGCAGATCACCTGAGGTCAGGAGTTCAAGACCAGCCTGGCCAACATGGCGAAACCCTGTCTCTACTAAAAATAAAAAAAATCAGCCAGGAGTGGTGGCGTGCCTGTAGTCCTAGGTACTCAGAAGGCTGAGGCAGGAGAATTGTTTGAACCTGGCAGGTGAAGGTTGCAATGTGCTGAGATCACACCACTGCACTCCAGCCTAGGTGACAGAGCAAGACTCTGTCTCAAAAAAAAAAAAGCCAAAAGAATCTATGTAGTTTTCAGTTGTGAAAATTCTGTTTGGAAAGAAGAAATCACAAACACATACAACATTTTAATAATAATTATAAGTCATAAAGTTCTGTGCATGAATGTGTGTTCCTTTTTGGCAATTAATATTTTTCTGACTGAATGAGGAAGCTTGGTGGCTCTATCCATGATATCAGAATTGTTTATTATTATTTTTGGTTTTTATTGACAAAGAATATATTTTTTCATCTGTTTCCATTACTGAACACATTGCCTAATCAACAGTGAAAAAAATGTCCACCTGAAGTACACTGTTCTCTGTGTATATGAAAAGCACAACACATTTTAATTTATTCTAATGATAGACACAGAAGTTGCATAAATGAGTAACAAAGAGTCTTATGCAAAGTTTAGTCTTTTAGGAGATTTTAGTCTTATTTAGTCAAATACACAAATAATTTGCCACAAGGTAATTAGAGTGAAGTAAACATTTTCTAAGAAGTCCAGAGAAAGTTCTGGTTAAAAGCCACATATGTTTTCAGTTAATTACAGAAATGAGGAAAGGTTTCTTGAAAATGGTGGTTTTGTGTTTAGCCTTGAAATCTGGATCTGGTTTTGATCTGCCGGGTTTGGGGAACCTATTTTAGGAAGAGAGTTCTGCATGAGTAAAGACTCTGAGAAGATGATTATAAAACATGTTATGGGTTATGCTGATGTCCTATAACACCTGAGATTATAGTAAAGGATACACTTTACAATCAGGAACATTGGGATAATGTCCTGTAGTATTTTTGAATGCCAGAATAAGGAGTTTGCTGTGGCACTTCTGAATAGACGAATGATGAAGTTAGAACTATGTTTATAGAAGAACCATCTGAGAGCAATGAGTAGCCTGGGATTTGGGAGTAGGAGATGCTTCAGGAAACACTTGCTAGAGGAAATGGCAACCTGAACCAGGATCATGCCACGGACACAGAAAGAACAGGAGGCTCAGTGAAGTCATTCTGACTACAGGATCCAGATGACTTAGCAACTGACTGTATGCTGGGTTTGAAAAAGAAGATGGAGACAAACATCATTTTGCAATTTCTAGGTCAGGTTGACAGAGTAGTGGAGTTAACAGAAGTAGAAATGCCACAAGATTAGCTAAATTCTGAGGAAAAAGAAAGTGAAGAGCAAGTTTGATTTCAGACATCTTAATGATAAAGTCTTTTCTAATCATTGCCCAGAACTGCCACCTTTCCCTCCACCTCCATCCCTACATATGTATGAGTTTTGATAATAATGAATTCTCCTTATTAACAGAGATTGATTATGGAGTTGGAGGAAAAAGTAGATTGATTGTAACACATTTGATACAATGTACCACCACTGTAAAATAATTATTAGTAGATAGACAGCTATTGTAGGAAAATCCATGAAGAGGGAAAGAGCAACAGCTTCCTGTCTACCATTTTAGGGTTCCACTCTCCCATTCAAAAGGCCCTCTTCCAAAATCGTAAGTCCCTTAGCATCAGGGATGACATCTTCCTAAATTCTGGAAGCTCTTTTCCTGGCATAGTGCTCAGAACATAGTAGGTACTTCATAAATGTTTGTTGATTGAATAATAAGATGCAAGTTATGCTTGTTCCAAAAACGAGCAAAAGATGGCCCCTGTATATTGGTCTTATGTGGCTTACTTCTTCATTCCTGACCAAGACCATTGGCTCAAAAGCATCCCGGCAGCAAACTCAAATTCTTGTACAGCCAATTGTTTTAAATATGGCCCAAGAAAGCATATTTTTTAGTCATTCAGAGCCTGCCTGCTTTGCTTATCCCAGAAACTCCACCAACATCTGTTAGCCTTAGATAAGCCAAACCCTGAGGCTATAGAAAACCCAGGTCCATGCTGCTCTTCCTAACTCTCTGACCCAGAGCCTCCCACATCGTGAGGCTGAGGGACATCACCTAACCAGGTAACCTCCTTTCTCTGATTTTCCACTCCCCAGGGAGTTCCCTTGCTCTCTTCCCCTTTGGGTGGTGGACCCACACCATTGTCTCTGGAAGGTCTCCAAGATCCCTGGGCTTCACCCCCATCTACACTCCTACAGGAGAGCTGTCCAAGCACCACACAAAGCACTCTGTGTACTGCTGCCACCTGGTGGTCATATCTTTCCCCTACCAGCCCCCAAATTCCTGATTTCATAACAATATTGTATGTGTATGAGGGAGGAAATCTGATGTATTAAATTGCTTTTTCAAACCTTTGTGTTTTTTTCTTTCCTCCTTCTTAGGAATTTCATATTTTGTCACTCACTGAAAAAATTCTTAGATCTGAAAAGCTAGGAGGGTCCTTGGAGATCATTTCATTAATCCCTGTCCTGTGTAGGTGAGAAAACGTTGGTTCAGACCTATCTCCATCAAATTAAATTTCTAAAAGTGCCATTTCAGAAGAAAATTAACACCAAAGAATTCCAATTCTAGGATTTATACTAAGAAACTAATCATAAATAGGTTCAAAGGTTCACCTATAGAGCTTTTTATAATAGAGAAATTAAAAAATCATCTGTATGTTTCAAATGAAGGAATTTGTTAAATGAAGTATAGGGCAGTAGGAGTCTATAGTGACAACTGTGCAGCAATAGTCTGAAAAACTACCATAGAGTCATATGAAATTATGTAGAGAAAAAGTGACATACAGAAATGTTCAAAATATATTTTATGAGATAAAGTACAAAAACAGTAAGTTTAGTATGTTGGATTTTCACTTAAAATTTTTATATGCTTGGAAGAAGCACCAAAAATACATACCAAATATTAGTTATCTGTTCGTATCACAGGATTAGCTGATTCTAGTTGAATTCATTTGGTTTATCTGTAGTTTCTAAATTTCCTATAATAAAAATATTAATTGCTGAATAATAAAAAAATTATTATTGAAGAAAATTATCATGGCAAGCTGCAAGTTCAAGCTAAATGTGTTATCCATTAGAACTTTCCAGCTGGGCATGGTGGTTCACGCCTGTAATCCCAATACTGTGGGAGGCCGAGGCAGCTGGATCACTTGAGGTCAAGAGTTTGAGACCAGCCTGGCCAACATGGTGAAACCCTATCTCTAGTAAAAGTACAAAAACTAGCCAAGCATGATGGTGCACATCTGTAATTCCAGCTACTCGGGAGGCTGAGGCACGAGAATTGCTTGAACCTAGGAAGTGGAGGCTGCAGTGAGCAGAGATTGCCCCACTGCACTCCAGCCTGGGTAACGAAGTGAGACTCTGTCTCAAAAAAAAAAAAACAAAAAAAACAACTTTCCGCAATGATGAAAATGTTCTGTACCTACATTTCCTATGACATGTGGCTACTGAGCATTGGAAATAAAGCCAGTGCAACTGAAGAACTGAATTTTTAATTTATGTAGTCACAGGCAGCTAGTGGCTACGATACTGGTTAATGCAGGATAGACTAGGTGGTAGTTGAGAACAGTCATAGCACATTAAGAGTGATCATAATTAGTCTAGATCTGCTACCGTGTATGCAAATGTGTATGTTTTTCTTGACTAGCTTCCCCCTAAGTTATTATACCATAATTTAGGATAAAGTGTGCCAAAAAATGATGATATGAAACCATCTATGTAGAGGAGGTTTTTTTTTGAGAAACAAACATACTTCATCATGTGATTTATAAAGAAGATCCATTTATAAATGAACAAGGAGAGTTCGTCCAGAAATTATTATCTTCCTTGTTAAAAAACTGTTCATTCTTTTTCAGGATCATGCAATAGTCCAGAGGTAGAACAAGAACAGCTAAAAGATCAATCTGGATTCTGTTAACCTGACAAATTAACCCAACTTTTATCATTTAATTTTATAGATAGACATCTACTTAGATCTGCTGACTGCTAGACTTACATAATAGTTGTGTAATTTGTCGCTTAAGCTTCATTTTTGTTACTAAGTTGTATGTTAAATTTTGTGACCAAATTCATACCCTCCTTCCATAATTTAAGAATTTGCCTCTCAGATTGACATTCAGCCTTGTGATAGCCTCATTCCTCAGACAATAATTCATCAACACCCAAGATATGTCCTTATTTGAGATATATTGCTTCATTTCTCGCTTCGTGACTGAACAGACCCATTATTTGTGTAAATGAGCCTTACTGGAATACAATGAGCTGCTTATTTGCTTTCTGGAAAATACTAAATAGATCATTTATGCAGCAGTGTGCTCACAGTTCTGCGTTTTGATACTATTGTTATTAGACTAACAGGTTCATGTGCCTGCTCTCAGACCAATACACTGAGACAGCAGAGAAAGTTTAATGATTACGAGGCAGAAGAGTGATAAGATGGGAGGAGACTCTTAACTCCATCTCCCTGAGGTGTTCTGGGCTAAAGTTTTTAAGGGGATTATGGAGAGTAAGGGGCTGGAAAATTGAAGTCATTGATTGGTTAGGGTAATGGGCATGAAATCATCAGGATGTGGAAACTGCATTCTTTAGTGAGTCAACTCTTTGTGGTATCCTTCAGAGCATCTGGTGTTAGTAGTTTTACTGGTACAGGGGAACTGAAATCATATCTCAAATGGAAAACTCAATATTTCACAATGCTTAGGTTATCTATAGAGCAGTTAAGAAAAACGATAGTCTTATGACAAGGTCCAATAATTCTGGAACATTAGGCAACAAACAACTACGAGGAAGCTGGTCAAAAAGCAAGCTGACCTAATGATTAATGTGACTATGCTGTAAGCTTGGTTTATCTTTGTTTTGTTTCTCTCCCTCCCTTCTTTCCCGAGTAATTTTATAAAATTTATAGGGACAGTTTCACTTTTAGAAACAAATAATTTCTATTACTAGTTTCCTTAATTGAGTAGACTTACTTTTCAATAGACAGATTCCAGAGTGTTTTCCTTTATATACTTACGTACCTAATAAAGCAAGCATACTGTATTGTGATTAAAAATTCTGGAGTTGTGATGAGAATAACTAAGTATTAAGATGATAAGTTTTTCAAGTAGAAATTTTCTGGGAGAAATCTTCAGTTACAATGAATATGGAAGATATACAGCTAGAACTGAATTTTTTGGCTTTCAAGTCCAAGATAATTTATTTATAACAAATTAGAATTTTTTTTCTGAAGCTAGCAGGCACAGTTACTAAAAGAGGAAGAGAAATAGAGTTTGCAATTTAGGCTGGAGGGAACCGAAGGAAGCTAGTGAAATAGAGAGGTCAGTTTAACAGCTTGTTGCTATACCAATCCCATACCAGTCAGTGAAAATAAATTCAACTAAATAATGATAAAATACTGTGTACTTTATAAGTGGGATTTGGAAATAATGGCACACTCTAAGGAATATTTGAGATGATCAATATAACAAATATTTTCTTTGTTTCTATTTACTTGCTTTGAATCCACAATCAATATTTTACCCCACCAGAAGCAGATATTGAATCATGTTTAAGCTGTCTTTGTGTTATAGGAAGCTGGCCTTTGATCCTTTTCCTGAAGAAGTACATAAAAACAAGACAGAAATTTGCTTTTTTGATATGTTAAGAAGTGTAACCAACATAGAAATTTCTGAAATTCTGATTAACTAGAAACTTCTGAAATTCTGATTAACTATTGATTACAAGCTAAGATCACAACAATAGTGAAGGAGAAACACTCCAGAATAATCGAAGGCCACCAAAAGAAACAAAAGGGAAAACTTTCTTAGGCTGGGATAGACAGGGCTGGACATGTCCTCTCATGTGTGTTGAGGTACAGTGCTCTGCCCTCCCTCTAATATTAATAAACTGGAATTTGTTGGGGGTTAATCATCTGTCAGTTCAACAACAGCAATGATTTCTGTGTGATAAGTAAAATGCAATTTCTAACTCATGTGAGTGATTTAATAATCTGTAGCAATGTATTTCAAGGGTGATTCAGGGTGGAACTGATTTTGAACGTATCCATTTAAATTTTGACTTAGATCATTAATCAGAAAGACTTTATTAATCTTTTTTCTTACAAGCCATATATCATCCCTCTCTTCATGTTCCACTTCAAAACTGCACTTTTGAGAAAAGATGGGGATCTGAATTGTATACAAACAAAGTTGTACAGCATTTTTAAAATTTCCAACTTTTATTTTAAGTTCAGGGGTACATGTGCAGGATGTGTAGGTTTGTTACATAGGTAAACATGTGCCATTGTGGTTTGCTGCACAGATCATCCCACTACCCAAGTATTGAGCCCAGCATCCACTAGCTATTCTTCCTGATCCTCTCCCTCCTCCCACTCCCCGCTCTCTGACAGGCCCCAGTGCATGTTATTCCCCTCCACGTCCACATGTTCTCATCCTTCAGCTCCCACTTATACGTGAGAATGTGCACTATTTGGTTTTCTGTTCTTGCATTAGTTAGATAAAGATAATGGCCTCCAGCTCCAGCTCCATCCATGTCCCGGCAAGGGACATGATCTTTTTCCTTTTTATGACTGCATAGTATTCCATGGTGTATGTGTACCACATTTTCTTTATCCAGTCTATCATTGAAGGGCATTTAGGTTAATTCCATGTCTTTGCTATTGTGAATAGTGCTGCAGTGAACATACACATGCATGTATCTTTATAACAGAATGATTTATATTTGGGGGGTATATACTCAGTAATGGGATTGCTGGGTCAAATGGTATTTCTGTCTCTAGGTCTTTGAGGAATTGCCACAGTCTTCCACAGTGGTTGAACTATTTACACTCCCACCAGCAGCATAAAAGCATTCCTTTTTCTCCACAACCTCATCAGCATCTCTTGTTTTTTTGACTTTTTAATAATAGTCTTTCTGACAGGTGTGACATGGTATCTTACTGTGGCTTGATTTGCATTTCTTTAATGATCAGTGATGTTAAGCTTTCTTTTATATGTTTGTTGGTTGAATGTATGTCTTCTTTTGAAAAGTGTCTGTTCATGTTCTTTGGCCAGCTTTCAATGGGGTTGTTTTTCTTCTGCAAATTTGTTTAAATTCCTTATTAGATGCTGGATATTAGATCTTTGTCAGATGGATAGACTACAAAAATTTTCTCCCACTCTGTAGGTTGTCTGTTTACTCTGTTGATAGTTTCTTTTGCTGTGCAGAAGCTTTTTAGTTTAATTAGATCCCAGTTGTCAATTTTTGCTTTTGTTGCAATTGCTTTTGGTGTCTTCATCATGAAATCTTTGCCTGTGCCTATGTCCTGAATGGTATTGCCTAGATTTTCTTCCAGGGTTTTTATAGTTTTAGATATTATATTTAAGTGTTTAATCCATCTTGAGTTTATTTTTGTATAAAGTAAGGAAGGGGTCTAGTTTCAATTTTCTGCATATGGCTAGCCAGTGCAGTTTCTGTTGTTTGTTTGTTTTCTTTTAAGAGTCTGGCCACTCTTCCATGGGGCTGCTGCAGTTTGCTGGGGGTCTGCTCCAAACCCTAGTTGCCTCGATTTTTTCATAACCAGGAGTTATCACCAGTGAAGGCTGCAAAACAGCAAAGATGGCAGCCTGCCCCTTCCTCTGGAAGCTCTGTTCCAGTAGGGTACTGACTTGTTCCGGCCCAAATACGCCTGTAGGAGATGGCTTGACACCCTGATTGGGAGGTCTCACCCAGTTACGAGGAACAGGATCAGGGACCTGCTTTAAAGAAGCAGTCTGGCTGTATTGTGGTACAGCAGCCGTGCTGTGTTGGGGATCCCTTCAGCCTCCGGTCGGTTTGGGCTCTCCAAGGCCCGCAGGCTGGTCCAGCTGAGATGCATAAACAGCAATAGTGACAGCCGGCTCCAATCCTCAGGCACTCTGTCTCAGTCATAGAACATGGGCAGGGTTAGCTGGAGGCCCCAGCTGGGGGGCCTGCTCAATGAGGAGGAATGTATTGGGGTCTCTTTTAAAAAAGCAGACTGACCATGCCTTAGAAAAACAGCTGTGTGGTACTGGGGAAGCACCTGTGCTCCAGTCAGCTTGTACTCTCCAAAGCCTGAAGGCTGGAATGGCTGGGTCATCCAAACAGAGGTGGCAGCCTGCCCTTCCCCACAGGCACTCCATCCCAGGGAAAGATCAGAGCTCTGTCTGTGGAATAAGGGTGGGAGTGGCTGGAGGCCCTGGCTTGGAGGTCCCGCACAGTGAGGAGGAATGGATCAGGGTCCTGCTTCAAGAAACAGCCTGGCCATATGCTGGTAAAGCAGCTGTGCTGTGCTAGGGGGTTCCTTCCTAGTCAGGACTGTTTGGACTCTACAAAGCTTGCAGGCTGGAATGGCTGAGTCATCCAAATAACAAAGGTGGCATCCCTTTCTTCCCCAGGGCACTCTATCCCAGGGAGAGATCAGAGCTCTCTCTGTAGTGAGAGGGCAGGCAGGGGTGGCTGGAGGTCCCGCTGAGAGGTCCTGCCCAATGAGGAGGATTGGGTCGGGATCCCACTTAAAGCAGCAGCCTGGCCATGTTTTGGTAAAGTAACTGCGCTGAGCTGGGGGATCCCTTCCTTGTCAAAACTCTTCAGATTCTCCGAAGCCCACAGGCTGGAATGACTGAGTTGTCCAAACAACAACGATGGCAGCCCTCCCCTCCTCCAAGAGGCTCTGTCCCATCTCAGGCAGCTCCACCCTGTTGCCAGCGGCTGGAATTCCAAGCCAGTGGGTCTTATCTTGTAAGGTACTGTGGAAGTGGGGCCTGCCAACCCAGGCTGCTTGGTCCCCTGGATTCAGACCCCTTCCTGGGGGTATGTACGGACCTCTGGTCTCACCTGAGTTGCAGTCACCTTTGTTGGGGATCTCGGGGCCTGAGTATGTAAAGTTTCTAGGTCTCTGTGTGTGCCTGAGCAGCTGCTCCACTGAGACTCCGCGCAGCCCTGTGTGTCAAACCCAAGGCCCCAGTGGAGTGGACTCGTGAGGGGATCTCCTGATCCAAGGGTTGCAAAGATCCAGGGGAGAAATGTGGTTTCCCAGATTCACACATTCACTCACCAGGAGCAATTTTTTTTTCTGAACATTGTTACATTCTTTTAGAAAAAAAAAAAATTGTATACTGCATGATATATTTGGAAATCTCCTAATTTAAAAATTAAAATTTGTTATGTCCTATATATGTAATTAATAGAAAAATTTTAAATATTATTAAACACTAACTTTTTTCAGAACAGAAATAAATCTAAAATCTACTCAAATTCTGATTTTCCTAATGGTTTTCTACATATGCTTCTAAAATACGACCAAATCTGGCCCCTAATACTAGCTTTGATTTGTTTAACTTATTTGTACAACTTCAAAAAAAGTTTGAAGAATATTTGCTGTTTCCTTTCATATAATACCTTACCATAATAAGTTTGAAACATAATTTGTAAATTTATTATTTTCTTGTAGCTCTTAGGATGTTTCAGAAAACAGTATTACTGAACACTTTGATTTACATTATTATATCTGAATTTTAAAGAAATAACCCAATATTTATCTATGCTGGGGTGCTCATATTTGGGTTCATAATATGGGTTGCATATTTTAAATATATGCAAAACAAAAGTGAAATAAGAATTGCCATTTTCCTGCTAACAGATTCTCAGACCTCTCTCCTCTTGTTAAGCTGCAAGTACAGTAGGGTTTGGACCCAGGGAAGGTTCTGGGATGGGAATCAGAACTACACAAAGCTAATCAGTTTCATTGTCTCTTTCTACTTGTGTGTTCGTCATGCCATTTTCAGCAAATGGGCACCTATCATGTGCTAGGCACTTCCTTAGGTATTGGGACTATAACAGTAAACAAGGGAGACATGGTTCCTCCCTGTTCTCACAGAATTTACAATCTAATCCCTACCTTTCCTATAGCAGATGTGAATCAACCTGATTTGATTGTTTCAAATTTCATATTAAATTATAGATTTAAAGCAATGACATTTTAAAATAACTTTTGCGCTTGCGCAGGTGCCTGAGCTGATCCCTCTGAAGCTGTCTGGTTCCCAAGACCCTGAGCATCCTGGCAATTCCTGTGACTAGACAGGGCGCTGCAAGGTCTCCACTCTTGAGTTCTCTTCCAGAGAGCATTACCCACTCAGCAGCCACCTCCACAGGTCCCCTCCTTGCTGCCCCTATCAGGTAGGAAACAATCTCTAGTTTGAATTGAAGATCTCTCTGGCCCACATTAGCCAAGAATCTTTAAAAATGTAGTAGCACAGCCCAACGCGAGCACTGTAACCTGGAAGGTTAGTGCAACCACGTCCTCAGTGAGAACTGGACCCTCTAAGACTCTTCTGTTCCAGGACTCCTCACCTCTGGTCTCCTTGCCTCCCCCAGCAGCTGTGGGCTCTGGCTCCCTGTTGCCTGAGACCTAATCTTCCTATGGTTCTTAGAATCCTTTTGTGATAAAACTGGTCTTTTGTGGCAACATCACAAAATATGGGGATTTGTTAACTTTAATTTGTGAGGATATTGCTTTTGAAACCAGGTTTTTGTTGTTGTTGTTTTTTGGTTTTTGGTTTTTTTTTTTGAGACAGAGTCTCGCTCTGTCACCCAGGCTGGAGTGCAGTGGCACAATCTCAGCTCACTGCAACCTCCACCTCCCCAGTTCAAGCGATTCTCCTGCCTCAGCCTCCCAAGTAGTTGGGATTACAGGTGCACACCACCACACTTGGCTAATTTTTGCATTTTTAGTAGAGATGGCGGTTTCACCACGTTGGCCAGGGTGGTCTTGAACTTCTGACCTCAGATGATCTGCCCGCCTAGGCCTCCCAAAGTACTGGGATTACAGGTGTGAGCCACCACACCTGGCACAGGTCCTTTATTCATTGTTAACCTAAAAGCATCCATTTTTTAAAAACCCATTCAACATTATTGAGCTGCTACTTTGTGCCTGGCAGTGTTGCAGGACCTAGGATAGCACAGTAATCTAAATCAGGCACAGTTCTTGCCCTCAAGAACTTTACTTCCCTTTGGGGAAAACAGAAAAACAGAGACAAATGTATAATACCATGAGAAGTAGTGATAAGCGCTATGAAGACAATCTAAAGCAGGTAAGAGGATAAGGAGTCAGTTGAGCCAGAACCTGCCCTTTATAAGGTGTACTGTTGAAGTACTATCTGAGCAGAGATTTGAATAAAGTAAGGGAACAAACTCTGTGGCTATCTGGGAGCAGAGCGCCCCAGGGAAAGGGGCCAGCAAGTATAAGGCCCTGAGAAGGGTACATGTCTGACATGTATATTAGTCTGCTCCGGCTGCCATAACAAAACACCACAGACAGGGTGACTTAAATAATAGAAATGTATTGTCTCACACACAGTTTAGGAGGCTGGCTGTCCAAGATCTAGGTGTCAGCAGGTTTGGTTTCTCCTGAGGCTTCTCTCCTTGGTTTGCAAATGGCTGTCTTCTTACCCTGTCTTCACATGGCTTTTTCTCCGTGCATATATCCCTGGTGTCTCTTCCTTTTCTTATAAGGCCACACACAGTTCTGTTGGCCTAGGGCCCCATCCTTATGATGTCATTTACCCTTAATTACCACTTTAAAGGCCCTATCTCCAAATATAGTCACACTGGCGGTTTGGGCTTCAACACAGGAATTTGGGAGGGAGGCACAGTTTAGTCCATAACAGCATTTTGAGGAATAATGATGTCAGAAAAAAATATATCAGTGTTGCCATTGGAAAATGGAAATTATATTCACTTTGATTTACTATAATCATATTCATGTGTTTATTCATTTGGGAATTCTTTATTAATCATTTACTCTGTAAGACACATATTGTTCTGTAGTCCTATGATCTGTGTGTTTTGGTTATCTTCTGTTGCATAAAAAACCACCCCAAAAACTTAGTAGCTTAAAACAACAACAGTATGCATTTTGCTCACAAATCTACAAGATGGTCAGAGTTCTACTTGATGTTAGCTGAGGCAACTCAAAGGCTAGCCACGGAAATCATCCAATGGCTCATTCACTTACGTATCTGGCAGGTGATGCTCGCTTTTGGCTGAGATCTTAGTCTTGGCTATTGGCCTCTCCATGGAGCCTGGGCTTCCTCAAAACATGGCGCTGGTTCAGAGAGAGGGATAGACAGAAAGACAAAAAGATCACCAGGCAGATACTGTCTTGTCTTTTCCAACCTAGCCTCAGAACTCATACAACATCACTTTCAGAACATTTCATTTGTTAAACTTGAGTCACTTAGATTGGCTTATATTCAAGAGAAGGGGAATTGGGCTCTATCTTTTTATTGGAGTAGTGTCAAAGAATTTGTAGGCATTTTTAAAACCACCATGCCATGTTGATATAGTTTGGTTCTGTGTCCCCACCCAAATCTCAGCTCAAATTGTAATCCCCATAATCCCCACATGTTGAGGGAGGGTCCTGGTGGGAGATGATTGGATCATGGGTGATTTCCCCTATGCTGTTCTCGTGATAGCGAGTGAATTCTCACGAGATCTAATGGCTTTATAAATGCCAGTTTCCCCTCCTCTCCTCTCTCCTGCTGCCTTGTGAGGAGGGTGCCTGCTTTTCCTTCACTTTCTGCAACAATTGTAAGTTTTCTGAGGCCTCCCTAGCCATGCAGAACTTTGAGTCAATTAAACCTCTTTCCTTTATAAATTACCCAGTCTCAGGTATTTCTTTATAGCAGTGTGTAAATGGTTAAACATATATATGTTAAATACCTTAAAGATTTTCTGTGGCTTCAATGATTGAAAAACTTTACCCTAAGGAACAATAATACCAAAGACAAAACTACAACAAAATGTGATTAACTGTCAAGCAAAAATAAAGGCCAAGTTATTTGAAGAATGTTGTTTTTGTGTTTTACCAAATTAGTCCTCAGAGAAAAGGAGTTACTTAAAGGAGTTACATAAACATAAATGTTTATGTCCCCTCAAATTCATCTGTTGAAATCCTAACTGCCAAAGTGATGGCATTAGGAGACTGAGTCTTTAGGAGTTGATTATGTCATGAGGGAGGAAGCCTGGAGGAAACCTCATGAATGGGACTAGTGTCCTTATAAAAGAGACCCCAGAGATCTCCCTCTCCCCTTCTGCTCTGCGAAGACACAATGAGAAGACTGCCACTATGAATGAGGAAGCGGGTCCTCACCAGACACTGAATCTGCAGGCACCTTGATATTGGAGTTCCCAACTTCAGAACTGTGAGAAATAAATATTTGTTGTTTACAAAGCACTCACTCTATGATATTCTGCTGTGGCAGCCCAAATGAACTAAGACACTTAATATCCAAGTCCTCTCCAAGACTCTTGTTTGATGGAAGTATTATTCCAATTATCCTATTTTAATTACAAATTATTTAGGAAAGACAAATTAGCCTGAAAAGATGTCAATTAGAGCTATATGGGGAATCTTAAAAGGTCATCTAACTGAGCTAATAAAAGAGACAAAGACTTTTAGTACAGATTTGGTAATTATTCTTCCAGGTAAGACCTTCAAATTGTAGTGTTGGGATATGGATATAAACAAGATTATTAAGATCAGTTTTTTATAAAGCAATTCACCTTTGCTTTGTGGAGATAACAAATGTATGTCTTATGGGACAATGTAAAACAATTGTTCTACTGTTTCACAATTGACTACTTTGTTTTGGAATAAAATTTACAATTATAGTATATGCCAATTCAAAGGTATTTTATCTTAAAAACTGTTTTATCTCAAAATACTTAGAATTGGAAAAAATTAAATGGCTCAAATAGTGGCTCTTCTGATAATGAAGACTCTTGTCTTCAAGAATTTGAAGAATTTGAGTAAAATTATTTCTGAAATGAGAAGAAATATTTCAAATTGGCACATTTTTATAATATTATTTCAAATATGATTGTATAACCAGATTCATATTAACTAGCTCAAGTAAACATTGACTATTTTGTAAACATCCATTGTGTTCCTATATTCATCTTGACCCAAAAACTTTTGTATTTTTTCATTATGAAAACAAAGAACCAACTCATATTTACAGTTGCCTTTTAATCAGCATATACATTATTTAAAAAGATTAGCTTTCAGTAATTTTATCCTTGCGTTCAAGTCTATGAATAACATAGTCTGTGTTTTTACTAAATTGGTTTCTTTTCCCTTTGTATTACTGTGTGAGAACTAATACAGTAATACAGGTTTTCATGGAGCAGACATAGTATCAATGTGACTAATTTCTGAATACAAGCAACCCAACACAGTACCATAGACACAAAGGCCCATTTAACAAAGATTTCACTGGAGTAATTCAGTGAGTCTTACTTCTGTGTATCACAAAGAAATGATGGGATCATTGTCAGAGCTTTCTTCTCAATCTGTGGAGTGATGAGAGCCAGGAGAGTGAATGCTAGAAGTCCATGGTCAGAACTGCTATCTGGAAAGGTCCAGATCCGCACATGGTCTTCCGCTGGAAAAGAACTACAGCTCACCCACCTGTGCAAACTCAGGTCACACCATAAGCTCTCTGTGTACATTAGTATTTTTATGCTGAATTACATTATTATGCTTCCTATGCATTTTAATTAAAATATTGTTATATCTCTATTATAATGAAACTAAAGAAAACACAGTTTCTTTTCTTTTTCAATGTAATATTAACATTTAAAAGAAAAATTTGTATTTTGGCTCATAGGCAGTGACTATGTCTACATATTTCATTTGTCCAATTCTTTTTTTTTTTTTTTTTGAGACGGAGTCTCACTCTGTTGCCCAGGCTGGAGGGCAGTGACGTGATTTTGGCTCAGTGAAACCTCCACCTTCCAGGTTCAAGCAATTCTCCTGCCTCAGCCTCCCAAATAGCTGGGATTACAGGCATGCACCATCACACCCAGCTAATTTTTTTTTTTTTTTTTGTATTTTTTTTTTTGTATTTTTAGTAGAGACAGGGCTTCACCATGTTGGCTAGGCTGGTGTCGAACTCCTGACCTCAGGTAATCCTCCTTCCTCGGCCTCCCAAAGTGCAGGGATTGTGGGCGTGAGCCACTGAGCCCAGACAATTCGTCCAATTCTTGGTTTCTTGTTTCCTAAAACAATCATAAACACACTGTTATTCTACTTTGGACACTTTCTGCACACTGTTCAAAGTATTAGGAATAGCAGATGGTCAACAGCTTTCTGTGGACTGACAAAAGCAATTACTTATTTCTGAAAACAAAGGGAAGTATGTTTTCTATTTTCACTAAATGTGACTGGTGACTTACTAATTAATTTTCACTTAGAACACATTATACAATAACTTATTATTCAAAATAAGTGAACATAATTATTCCTCTTTGAAATGAAGAATTAAATTGAAATTGAGTAACTCTCCCGAATGAGGATGACTTTTTAAATGGCCAGACTAAGATCTCTTTAGAATTGGTCTCCTTCCACTATGAACTTAGGAACATGAATTAGTATGACAGTTGATTTGGGCAATTAAATAATGTTTCAGGATTAATTAGATATGAAGCTTAGTCTTCTGAGCTATCCTGAATCTTATGATATTCTGCTGATACCATTTGTTGAAATATGCCACCCACTTTGACTTTTGTTGGTCTCACTGATAGATTCAGTGCTGACAGCACTATTTAATTCTTCACTATTACTCAACTGTGTCTAAGGATTATAAGACCTTTGTGGAAATTATATATTTATCCTTCAAGCTCTGGGTGGATGAATCTTTACTTTATGGGAACATGCGCTCTTCAACAATGAAAATATTTAAATGGTGATTACAGTTTAGTAAAATTGCCAAGTCAATGAGATGAATGTCTTTAGAGATAATTTCCCTTGCCAGATTTTAGAAGTGATATAAAATGTATTTTCACACATTTATCTGCAAAGGCTTTTCAGATCCATTTATATCAAGGAGATACCATGGAAACTCCAAGAAAAATAGTTTCAAATATTTGGAGGCTTCAGGGATTTTGTTGTTATTTGCTGCTGGGGCAAAGAAAAGCATTCTGGAAAAGGTACCAAGTTACAAAAAGTAATATATCATCTAAATTTGCTTTGGAAAGAAAATAAAATGGGTATGTGGTGCTGTTTTGATTATTATTTCTCTTCATTATATGGTCTTCTGGAATTCCAAGGCCAGATTATAAACAGAAAGGGTAGCTGATAAAATACATGTATTTGGGATAAACCACTGCTCAAAAATAAAGCTAATAGTATCTCTCTCACTTTTGTTTTTAACCATGATTAAATTAATGTGCTTGTTATTGAAGTTAACAAAAAACATCATGGTTACCTACTAAATATTCAGAATAAGGGATACAAGATGTCTAAGATAGTCTGCCTCTGGCAATAGGGCATTCAGGTTTTGTTTTTTGTTTTGCTTTCTCCTGCAACCAAACACTTAGATACCAGATAAATTTCACAAAAGTCAGTTTAAATGTGTAGCAGGGATCATACCAGGGTAAAAGAATACCTAGGGATCTTACATGAAGAAGGGATTAAAGAGCTAGTCTAGCACTGAAGCCTCCGCTGACCTCAAGGTATCTGATCAGCAACAGCTAGAACTTTGTTTCTTCAATAATTCTTCTTCTTTCTTCTTTCTTTCTCTCTCTCTTTCTTTCTTTCTTTCTTTCTCTTTCTTTCTTTCTTTCTTTCTTTCTTTCTTTCTTTCTTTCTTTCTTTCTTTCTTTCTTTCTTTCTTCTTCTTCTTCTTCTCCTTCTTTTTCTTCTTCTTCCTCCTCCTCCTCCTCCTCTTCTTCTTCCCCTTCCCCTTCTTCTTCCCTTTCCTCCTCCTCCTCCTCCTCCTGTTCCTCCTCCTCCTCCTCCTCCTCCTCTTCTTCTTCTTCTTCTCCTTCCTCTTCCTCTTCCTCTTCTTCTTCTTCACTGATTTATCACTAAGCACCCTGAAAGTCAACATGTGTTTCACTTTTCATGTTTACAGACAAGGAGCTTTTCTCCCTGATATTAGGATCCCCCTCCACTCCCCCAGGAGTTCTATATACTCTCAAGTGTAGAGGCTGGCTCACACGAGTCTGCCCATAGCTTCCCTCTGGACCCATAAGGATGAGTTACTGGTTCCTCAAAGTAAATCTAAACAAGATATTCCTGGGAGATTTTTTTGGTACATCTACTGCTAGACTCTGTCATGGAAACTGATGGAGAAATCCTAGAGAAAGCAATAAATATTTAACAAAATATTTACATAGAAAGTAGCCAGTTTTCTTCCACATAACAGGAATCTTCAAAAATAAGGGCTGCCATCCAAAAAGTGACATACCATTCACCGAACTACTGAAAAGAACTGAATTTGTATGAAACATTACAAATTAAGGTATGAGATGTGGGTTGTGCTAAATGGCTTTTAAGGAATAATCAGCTCTTTCAGTCTAATTCTTTTTCAAGGAAGATATGTGTTGCCCAAACACGGCTTAAACTAACAGTTCTGCTGTGGACTAATTTCATTGTGTTAATAGATGTTCATACTTATGCATCAGAGCCAACTTCCTTTAACAATATACAAGAAGATACATTTTTTAGGGTGCTAATCAAACACTTTAAGCAATGATATTTATTAGTAAGGATAAAACTGTACTGTTTTCCTTATGGCTGTCATATCCATATTATCCTAAAATACACCTCTTCCCAATTACTTTTTTTATTTGTTTGTTTTTGTTTTTTTATTTTCTTTTGAGACGGAGTCTCACTCTGTTGCTCAGGCTGGAGTGCAGTGGTGCGATCTCGGCTCACTGCAAGCTCCGCCTCCTGGGCTCACACCATTCTCCTGCCTCAGTCTCCTGAGTAGCTGGGACCACAGGTGCCGGCCACCACACCCGGCTAATTTTTTGTATTTTTAGTAGAGACTGGGTTTCACTGTGTTAGCCAGGATGGCCTCGATCTCCTGACCTCGTGATCTGCCTGCCTCGGCCTCCCAAAGTGCTGGGATTACAGGCGTGAGCCACCGCGCCCTGCCCCAATTACTTTTGTCATACACGAAATAGTTTTTATTTTTGTTCTTTACCCATAAATGCTAAGAAAATACAATCTGACTTCATGTGGTTTTAAAATCACAACTCCTGATTTATTTGTATATTTAATATAAAATTGTCCAGGAGTTATTCCACTGTCAAAGACTTTAGTTCCTTTTAGTGACCTGGCATGCACTGAAAAACTATTCCTACACAAAAACACCTCAACTACAGTAAAAAGAGCCTTGAATTTTAATGACTGTTCTGGAGCAAGAAAGAAAGACCTTTGGCCTGAACAAAGCTGAGTTAGATTCCAGGCCCCAACAAACACTAGTACACTCGAAGGACTACACTCTTTTGCTCTGGGTAGAAAAGAAAAACAAAAACTGTAAACTCTCACCTGAGAATCTTTATTTATTTATTTATTTATTTATTTATTTATTTAGAGAGTCTTACTCTCTTGTCCAGGCTGGAGTGCAGTGGTACAATCGCTGCTCACTGCAACCTCTACCTCCCGGGTTCAAGCAATTCTCCTGCCTCAGCCCCCTGAGTAGCTGGGATTACAGGCATGCGCCATCACACCTGGCTAATTTTTGTATTTTTAGTATAGACGAGCTTTCTCCATGTTGGCCAGGCTGGTCTCAAACTCCTGACCTCAGGTGATCCGCCCGCCTCGGCCTCCCAAAGTGCCGGGATTACAGGCATGAGCCACCGCGCCTGACCAGAATCTTTAATAATAACCCCCTATCACTTGGATTTATGGTTCAAATTTCTCTACCTGCAGCATCCAGGAAACCCTAAACCTTTAAAAGTGTACCTGATTGGTAGCATCTTGGAGTACCTGGTTAAGACACCAAAAGATTTCAGATTTGAAATTTTCAAATAGTTAATAGAAAATAAATGTTGAAGAAGCCAGGTTCCATTTCAACATGGTTCCTCCAAAGCTATCCAAAATATGAAGAGAGCATAGGCAATGACCAGAAGGTTTCAGAAAAGAATCAAATGTGTAACTTCTAAAAATTAAAATATTATCACTGAAATCAATTCAGTAGATTGGCTAAACAGCAGAATAGGCACAGTTGAAGTACAATTTATTGAACTCAAAGACAGACCTGAAGAAATTATACATATTATAGCACAAACAGGCAAAAAGACAGAAACCATGAAAGAGAGGTTAAGAATCATTGAGGATAGAAGAAGAAAATCTAATATAACTTGGAGTTCCTGAAAGAGAGCATGAATAGAATAGGGAAGAGACAATATTTCAAAATATAAGAGCTAAGCCACTGAATTAATTCACAGTGGTGAATTTTATGTTATGTGAATTTCCAGGATGGATTAAAGGCATCCATTCTTGAGATTCAGGAAGCACAACAAATTCCAAGTAGGAGGAATAAAAAGAAGTGTATTGCAACAGCTGGAGCAGCCAAGGGAGTGCTCACATCACCCTTCCCCTCACCCCAGGCTGCACAGCTTGCAGCTCCAAAAGAGACCCCTTCCTTTGCTTGAGGAGAGGAGAGGGAAAAGTGGGGTGGACTTTGTCTTACCTCTTGGATACCAGCCAAGCCACAGTAGGATAGGGCACCAGACAGAGACGTGAGGCCCTCGTTCCAGGCCCTAGCTCCCAGACACATTTCTAGACACAACTTGGGCCTGAAAGGAACTTGTTGCCTTGAAGGAAAGGAGCCAGTCCTGGCAGCATTCATCACCTGCTAACTGAAGAGTCCTTGGTCCCTGAATAACTAGCAACAACACCCAGATACTACATCAAGGGCCTCAGGTGAGCCTCTGAGACTTGCTGGCTTCAGGTACCACCATGGTCACAGCAGGGAAGAGACCAAGTAGGCTCTTGGGGTCCCCAGTTCCAGGACTTGATTCTTGGAAGGTACTTCTGGACCTGCCCTGGGCAAGAGGGTAGCCCACTGCCCTGAAGAGTGAGTCCCAGGCCAGGCGGCATTCACCACAAGCTGACTTAAAAGCCCTTGGGCCTTATGGAAACATTGGCTGGTAGTCTAACAGTACTTCTCATGGCCTGTGGTGGTGGTGGCTACTGAGTGAGGCTATTCTGCCTTTGGAAAAAGGGAAGGAAGAGTGGGAAGGGCTATGTCTTGTGGTTTGGGCGCCAGCTCAACCACAATACAGTAAAGCAACAGGTAGACTTCTAAGGTTTCTGACTCTAATCCCTGACTCCTGGATGGTACCTCTGGACCCACATGGGGCCAAGAGACCTCACTGCCCTGAAGGGAAGGACAAAGGCCGCTGGCTTTGTTACCTGCTGATTGTAGAGCCCCAGATTCTCCGGTGAACATAGGCAGTGGCCAGGGAGTCATTACAGCAGGCCTTGGGTGAGACCCAGCATCAGGTCTGACCCAGTGCAGTCATAGTGGGGGTGGCCACAGGGGTGCTTGTGTCACTCCACCCCCAGCTTTAGGTGGCTCAGAACAGAGAGAGAAACTCTGTTTGTTTGGGAGAAAGTAAGAAATGAGAATAAGAGTCTCTGCCTGGTAATCCAAAGAATTATCCTGGATCTTGTCTAAGACCATCAAGGTGGTACCTCTATGAGTCTATAAGAATCACATTGTTACTGCGCTTGGAGAGTCCCCTAAAGTAGATACACCACACCCAGATATATAAATAGATAGCACCTAAATACATAGAACAAATATTATCATAGCTAAAGAGAGAGATAGTCCCCAATACAATAATAGCTGGAGACTTTAACTCCCCACTTTCAGCACTGGACAGATCTTCCAGACAGAAAATCAACAAAGAACCATTGGGCTTAATCTGCACTATAAACCACTGCACTAACAGATATTTATAGAACATTACATACAAGAGCTGCAGAATACATATTCTTTTCCACAGCATATAGATCATTCCTAAGGATAAACCATATGTTAGGTAACAAAACAAGTCTCAAAACATTAAAAAATATTGAAATAATATCAAGCATCTTCTCTGACTACAATGAAATAAACTAGAAATCAATCACAAGAGGTATTTTGGAAACTATACAAATACAGGCAAATTAAAAAATACGCTCCTGAATGACTAGTGAGTCAATGAGGAAATTAAGAAGGAAACTGAAAAATTTCTTGAAACAAATGATAATGGAAACACTACATGCCAAGCAGTACTCAGAGGGAAATTTATAGCTCTAAGTGCTTACGTTGAAAAAGAGGAAAAACTTCAAACAATCTAACAGTGCATCTTAAAATCAGAAAAGCAAGAGAAAATGAAATCCCAAATTAATAGAAGAAAATAAATAATAAATATCAGAACAGAAATAAATGAAATTGAAATGAAAAAATACAAAAGATCAATGAAACAAAAAGTTGTTTTTTTGAAAAGTTAAACAAAATTTACAAATTTTTAACCAGACTAACTAAGAAAAATAGAGAGAGAAGATCCAAATAAATAAAATCAGAGATGGAAAAGAAGACATTACAACTGATACTGTAGAAATTCAAAGAATCATTAGTGGCTACTATGAGCAACTATATACCAATAAATTGGAATATCTGGAATAAACTAACAAATATCTAGACACATACAATCTACCAAGATTGAATCAGGAATAAATATAAAACCCGAACAGGTCAAGAACAAGTAATGAGCTTGAAGCCATAATAAAAAGTCTCCCAGTAAAGAAAAGCCCAGGACCTGATGGGTTCACTGCCAAATTCTACCAAACATTTAAAGAAGAACTAATACTAATCATATTCAAACCATTTTGAAAAACACAAGAGAAGGAAATACTGTCAAACTCTTTCTATGAGGCCAGTATTACCCTGATACCAAAACCGGGAAAAGACACTTCAAAAAAGAAAAACTACAGGCCAATACCTCTGAGGAATATTGGTGCAAAAATCCTTAACAAGATACTAGCAAACCTAATTCAACAATACATTAGAAAGATCATTCATCATGACCAAGTAGGATTCATCCCTGGGATGCAAGGACAGTTCAACATGCTCAAATCAATCATTGTGATACATTGTATCAACAGAATAAATGACAAAAACCCTGATACCAAAACCAGACAAAGACGCCTCAAAAAAAGAAAAGTACAGGTCAATATCTCTGATTAATATTGATGAAAAAAATCCTCAACAAAATACTGGCAAACATAATACAACAGTGCATTAGAAAGATCATTCATCATGACCAAGTGGGATTTGTCCCTGGGATGCAAGGATTGTTCAACATACTCGAATCAATCAATGTGATACATCATATCAACAGAATAAAAGACAAAAATCATATGATCATTTCAATTGATATTGAAAAAGCTTTTGATAAAATTCAACATCATTTCATGATTAAAAACACTAAAAAAACTGGGCATACAAGGAATATACCTCAACATAATAAAAGCCATATATGACAGACCCACAGCTAGTATACTGAATGGGGAAAAGCTGAAAGCCTTTCCTCTGAGATCTGGAACACAACGAGGATGCCCACTTCCACTACTGTTATTCAATGTAGTACAGGGAGTATGGCTAAAAAATCAGACAAGAGAAAGAAATAAAGGGCATTCAAATTGGAATGGAAGAAGTCAAATTATCCTTGTTTGCAGATGATATGATCTTATTTGAAAAAATCCTAAAGACTGCACCAAAAAAAACTGTGAGAAGTGATAAACAAATTCAGTAAAGTTGCAGGATACAAAATCAACATACGAAAATCAGTAGCATTTCTATATGCTAACAGTTAACCATGTGAAAAAGAAATTTAAAAATAATCTCATTTATAGTAGCTACACATAAAATTAAATACCTAAGAATTAACTTAATGAAGGGCTAAAAGATCTCAATAATGAAAACCATAAAACACTGATGAAAGAAATTGAAGAGGACACCAAAAAAATGTAAAAATATTCCAAGTTCATGGACTGTAAGAATCAATATTGGTAAAATGTCCATACTACCCAAAGCAATCTACAGATTCAATGCAATCCCTATCAAAATACCAATGACTTTCTTTACAAAGATAGAAAGAACAATCCCAAAATGTATATGGAACCCCCAAAGACCCATAATAGCCAAAGCTATCCTAAGCCAAACAAACAAACAAACAAACGAAACTAGAGGAATCACATTACCTGACTTCAAGTTATACCACAGAGCTATAGTAATCAAAACAGTATGGTACTGGCATAAAAACAGATACATACACCAATTAAACAGAATAGAGAACCTGGAAACAAATCCATACACCTACAGTGAAGTAATTTTTGACAAAGGTGTCAAGAACATATACTGGGTAAAAGACGGTCTCTTCAATATATGGTACTGGGAAAACTGGATATCCATATGCAGAAACTAGACCCCTATCTCTGGCCATATACAAAAATCAAATCAAAATGGATTAAAGACTTAAATATAAGATCCCTCAAACTAGAAAATTACTACAAGAGCACATTGAGGAAAATCTCCAGGACATTTATTGGGGCAAAGATTTATTGAGCACAGATTTATTGAGCCCACTGGCACAGACCAAAAAAAAAAAAGCAAAACTGGACAAATGGAATCACATCAAGTGAAAAAGCTTCTGCACAGCAAAGGATACAATCAACGAAGTCAAGAGGCAACCCACAGAATGGAAGAAAATATCTGCAAACTACCATCTAACAAGGGATTAAAAACCAGAACATATAAGGAGCTCAAACAACTCTGTAGGAAAAAAAAAAAAAAAATCTAATAATCTGATCAAAAAATGGGCAAAAGATTTGAATAGACATATGTCAAAAGGAGACATACAAATGGCAAACAGGCATATGAAAAGGTGCTCAACCTCACTGCTCATCAGAGAAATGCATATCAAAACTACAATGAGATATCTTCTCACCCCAGTTAAAATGGCTTATATCCAAAAGACAGGCAATAACAAATGCTGGTAAGGATGTAGGAAAAAGGGAACCCTTGACCACTGTTGGTGGTAATGTAAATTAGTACAATTACTATGGAGCACAGTTTGGAGGTTCTGCAAAAAAAACTAAAAATTGAGCTACCAGAGGATCCAGCAATTCCACTGCTGGGTATATACTCAAAAGAAAGGAAATCAGTATATTGAGGACATACCTCCATTCCTGCATTTGTTCCAGCACTGTTCACAGTAGCCAAGATCTGCAAGCAACCTAAATGTCCATCAACAGATGAATGGATAAAGAAAATGTGGCACATATACACAAGGGAGCTATAAAGAGAAGAATGAGATTCTGCATTTGCAACAACGTGGATGGAACTGGAGATCATTATGGTAAGTGAAATAAGCCGCGCACAAAAAGACAAATGTCTCATGATCTCACTTATTTGTGGGATGATGATATTGAAAAAGACTTCAATAGAAAAGGTACTTCCAAACCTGCAAGGGAAATCAAGGGCATTCCAGGCAGAAGGATGCATGTATGTGTGGAGGCTGAGTGCAAAATCATGTGATGTGAGAGGAGCCTCAAGAAAGTTTCACATGGCCTTAGCATGAGAACAGAGAATTGGGGCCACAGCTAAAGAGATGCCTGGAGAGAAGGCAAGGGTCAGCTCATGAGGCATTTGGTTTTCCGTGCTAAAAAGTTTAGGCTGTAGTACATGGACAGGAAATCATTGGAAGGCTTTTCCAGCTGGGAAGTTACAGCATTAGATTTGACTTTTCTATCTATCACCTGCCATTATTGTGGTAGGTGAACCGTGAGACTGGATTGGCAATTGAAAACTAAGATATATAGCAAAAATATTGAATCATACAAGAAAGCATCTCAGATTTGGGGAATAAGGCCAGAAAATCTGACCATATAAAATGAAAAATGTAGAAAATTCCCAAAATTCTGATGAGATCAACCAATCTCAAAATAATTTAAACACTTATTTTTTAAATCAGTCAAACAATCTTAATAAAGAAATTTAATGGATATATCAAGGAGACCAAACAGGTCCTTCAACTATCTAAGAAAACAACAGGGTAATGAAGAGGATTCAGTACTTGAATTTGCGTTTCTAGAGTTGTGAAGAACATTAGTCACTGATCAGCATCTTACTCCCTTTATTCTACCTCTATGCTCAGCCTCTGATTCAGTCTTCTGAGAGGATCCCAGGAAAGTGTGCCCTGAGCAAATGATAAATGGTAGGTCTCACATTATCCTGTCAGCGTTCCCATTATAAATCAAAAACTTGGTCTTCAGGTTTATGAATTAGTCTCCCTTTTGGTTTGAATAAATTGACTCCCCAGGATTTCTTTTTTTCCTTCTTCCTTTTTTTTTTTTTTTTTCTTTTGGAGATGAAAGGGATCTTGCACTGTCACCCCAGGTTGCTCACTATAGCCTCGATGTCTTGGGCTCAAATGATCCTCTGACCTCAGCCTCCTGAGTAGCTGGGACTACAGGCACTTGACACCACATGCTTATTTCATGCCACTCACGATGCTAGTATTTTTTTTGAAGAGATGGTCTAGCTATTTTGCTCAGGCTGGTCTTGAACTCCTGGGTTCAAGCAATCCTCCTACCTTGGCCTCCCAAAGGGCTAGGATTACAGGTGTGAACCTGGCCTCCCCCTCAGGATTTCAACTTCAAATGAACTTGAAATATTTATTTTCCTGAGTCTAACAAAGCTGAGAACCAAATCTCACCTTGTGATTTCATCCAAGATGTGCTTACCTGCCAGTAAGTTTCTCCTTGGCATCGGTATTATTATCTAAATGTCCTAAGAACAAACCATCCTACTATGAGAGCCTCCAGGCTATATCCAACTCTGTAGCATGAAGAAAAGCATTCAGTGGTAGGTCTCTGAACTTCTATTCCTGAAGCACTGTATTCAAATTTTGCTTGGTTGAAAAGTTAATTGCCTTTTACCCAGCCAATCAAAGGCTACATTTTATAACTCACTGGGAGAATTTTACAGGTGCATATTTTAGATCTATGGGTTTTGCATCTGATGGCTTTAAAATAAGTCAGAACCATAGTCATCTTGACAATTTATTATTCATGGTCTGGGATACTGTATAGTAGCCTCCTACAGATTTTAATAAAATGTTCATGAAGCAGTTTTAAAATTTCCATTGGCCCATATTTCAAAAATTTTTAACATTTACTTTTAAATATCCTCAAATTTTTCACTTTGTATCAAAAAGTAGATTTTTAAAATAATTCAAGGCATATCAAACCCCATCGGTCAACCTCCCCAAAGAAGCTGCAAGCTTTGTGTGTAATTACATTTCAATGGCTAAATCTCAACAATTCTCCTTAGTTATATTACAAGACCTTCATGATACCAGTTACTTATCAGCTTCAGATGGTACCTTAATCTTGTCACTTTTTAAAGTTATTAATGTGCATGATATTCTGTAAAAACCAATGATTAAAACAAAGAATTGCACTAAAAAGTTTTTCATCCCAAAATAATCGCCAACATACTAACACATTTCTTTCTTTCTTATTTCACAGCTATAGTATTAATTAGCAAATACCAGCCGTGTAGTTGGTCGGTACTTCACTGCCCTTTAATTCCTTTCCCAACCCATACACCATTTTTAATACCCTCTGCCTTACCTACACGTCTCTTTCTTCCACTGTGTTACATCCACCCTCATATTTCCAAACTGGATCAACTGCTGCTGATTTTACAACTATTGACATATTGCAATGGTGAAATGCAATGGCATTATTCTAGGACATATGATCATGTTAAGGTTTAAGTAGAAGGTAGAGGATTTTTCCTGCTCCCATAATATCTTATAACCCCAGTGATTTCTCACTTGCTCCTGATAGCTTTTCTCTTTCATGGGACAGGACCTGGTTGTAGGGAAGTCAGAGATGGCATCATCATGAGTGGCATGAAATTCCACTCAACTCCAAACATTTATTGAGCTCCACTCTCTGTGCAGCTTGTCCTGGCATTGTGGGCAAAGAGGTACAAGTCTCTCTCTTTAAGACCAAGCACAGACCCTCCATCCTTGGTAATGACTAATGAGAGTTTCGGGAGACTATCCAGCTAGGAAGGAACTGCTATTCAAGCAATACTTGTCATTTTCCTTCTTGAGAAAACTGAGTCTTTTATTATGATGGGACCATAAAAATGTTTTGAGGCTGGGCACAGTAGCCCATGCCTGTAATTCCAACACTTTGGGAGGCCGAGGGGTGTTAAGAAACGCTTGAGCTCAGGAGTTTGAGACCAGCCTGGGAAACATGGCAAAACCCTGTCTCTACAAAAAATAAAAAGTTAGCCAGGCATAGTGGTGCATGCCTGTTGTCCCAGCTACGCAGGAGGTGGAGGTGAGAGGATTGCTTGAGCCTAGGAGGTGGAGGCTCCAGTGAGCCATGATTGTACCACTGCCCTCCAGCCTAGGTGACAGAGCAAGACCCTGTCTCCAAAAAAAAAAAAAAAAAAGAAAAAAAAGAGAAAAATCTTTTGAGCAGAGAAGAAATAACCATATCTGTGTTTGAAGAACATAAATAAAGTCATCAGGTAAATGGCTTGAATAGAGCTGAAGGAAGAGGAAACTACAAAAAGGCTATTAAAATAGTTCTGCAAAGAAATCAAGGAAGGTCTGATGTCAAGCAAATTATCACTAGAGGGCAACAGTTATTACCCAGTACGTGTTTATTGTCTACCCTATTTCCTAAGGGTGTCTCCTGAGACTCTCACAAGAAAAGGCAGATTCCATAGTCAAGAAATGTATCATACTTCTTAAGCACTCAGATCACATATAAACCTTTCAAAGTTCTTTTAATTCTTGCAGCAAAGAAACCTATTTAACTTCATTTCCGAAACACATTTAATCATAATTTTTTTTTCTATGAAATGTTTATCAAAATTACTCTGAGTTTTCCATGGAAAATTATTTGAGAAACCATAATAAATGATATTTTAGACTTTGAGAGAAACAGGGAAATCAGTTCTGACTTTGAAAATAATATATTTTTGGGCCGGGCGCGGTGGCTCATGCCTGTAATCCCAACATTTTGGCAGGCAGAGGTCAGGAGTTCGAGACTAGCCTGACCAAAATGGAGAAACCCCATCTCTACTAAAAATACAAAATTAGCTGGGCGTGGTGGCGCATGCCTATAACCCCAGCTACTCAGGAAGCTGAAGCAGGAGCATTGCTTGAGAGGTGGAGGTTGCAGTGAGCCAAGATGGCGCCATTGCACTCCAGCCTGGGCAACAAGAGCAAAACAACGTCTCAAAAAAAAAAAAAAGAAAGAAAGAAAGAAAAGTATCCATTTTACATACTATGCATATGTCAGCATTCAACAATATATGTATGATACAATTATCCGACAAAATAAATTGTATTAAAGAGCTAAATCTTCCAGACTGGAAAAACAAGGAGCTCAAGAAATACCTTCCTCAAATGGTAACAAATAAAACTGAACACATTTTTCAATAGAACCATTTTAGGGTACTGGGAATTGACCAAAAGCACATAAAAAATGGGAATCATTTATTTAAGAAAAACTGCTGAACAGTGAGAGTCTATAGCATTTCAGCCCAGGGCTGCGCTTGTCCTACCTGCCCTGTACCTCAGCTCCATCAGCCCTAGCGTTACCAGGATAGGGCAGGCTGTGAAAATATACTTTGCCAAAGAGGGCTGACTTTATGTGAAGCAGAGCACAGAAAATCCCCGTGCCCTTGGGCATTGTTGGAAACTGTAGTGAGCTTGGAAGCAAAACAGTGAGGAAGGCCTAGTTGCAGCTAGCCTCAGGTTGCCATCCTGGTGGGGGCAAACAGCAGATCAGCAGGCTTGCAGCCAGAAATTTAACAGAGAGATCAAGGGCATGAGACAACCACAGTAGGACTTGAAAAGTCTCCATATATCCCTGATGGCCTGGAAGGCTCTGCACTGCAGAGGCCTCGTGCATGCTTAGAAGGGACAAGGGAGATCTTGTTGCATAAAAGGCCTCACACAGATGAGTCACATACAAACTGCAAAGCAAGCTAAGGCCAATGCCAATGCCAAGGCTTGACTGATTTGGCTAGTAGACACAAGTCACTTCCAGATTCATTTTACTACGTACGTGGACAGCAAAAAAAAAAAAAAAAAAAAAAGAGTAGTCAAAGGTGCTAGCTCCCCAGGTACTTACCATACACATCATCTGGATAACCATATGCAGAAGATTGAAACTGGACTCCTTTCTGACACCATATACAAAAATCAACTCAAGATGGATTAAAGTCTTAAATGTAAAATCTAAAACTATAAAAACTCTGAAAAAAAAACCTAGGAAATATCATTCTAGACATAGGCCCTGGCAAAGATTTAATGATGAAGATGTCAAAAGCAATTGTAATAAAAACAAAAATTGATAAATGGGACCTAATTAAGCTAAGGAGCTTCCGCACAGCAAAAGAAGCTATCAATAGAGTAAACAGATAGCCTGCAGAATAGGAGCAAATATTTGCAAACACACCTCACAAAAGTCTATTATCCAGAATCTATAAGGAACTTAAACAAATTAACAAGCAAAAAACAAACAACCCCATTTAAAAGTGGGCAAAGAATATTAACAGACACTTTTCAAAAGAACACTTACACGAGGCCAACAAGCATATGAAACAAGTTCAACATTACTAATAATCATTAATGAAATGCAAATCAAAACCACAATGAGACCATCTTACATCAGTCAGAGTGGCTATTATTAAAAAGTGAAAAAATAACAGATGTTAGTGAGGATGCAGAGAAAAAGAAATGCTTATACACTGCTAGTGGGAATGTAAATTAGTTCAGCCACTGCGGAAAGCAGTTTGGTGACTTCTCAAGGAACTTAGAACTACCATTTTACCCAGCAATTCTATTGTTGGTATATACCCAAAGGAATATAAATTATTCTACCATAAATACATACACACATATATGTTTATCACAGCACTATTCACAATATCAAAGACAGAATCAACCTAGATGCCATCAGCAGTAGACTGGATAAAGAAAAGGTGGTACATATACACCATGGAATACTATACAGTCATAAAAAAGAATGAGATCATGTCCTTTGCAACAACATGGATGGAGCTAGAGGCCATTATCCTAAGTGAATAAACACAGGAACAGAAAAACAAACACCACATGTTCTCACTTATATGTGTGAGCTATACATTAAGTAAACATGGACACAAAGAAGGGAACAGTAGACACTGGATCTATTTGAGGGTAGAGGGTGGAGGAGGGTGAGCATCAAAAAACTACCTATCGTATACTATGCTTACTACCTGGGTGACAAAATTTGTACACAAAATCCCCATGACATGTAATTTATCTATATAACAAACACATTTCCTAAAGCATCCATGGGTCAAAAAAGAAATCACAAAGGAAATTAGAAAATATTTTGGCTGAATTAAAACAAAAATACCAAATTCCAAAATGTATAAGATTTGGCTAAAGCTATGCTTAAAGGTAAATTTATAGCCTTAAACACCTCTATTACAAAAGGTGAAAGATCTTAAATACAACAGCCTAAGCCTCTACTTAAACTAAAACTAGGAAAATAAAAGCAAATTAAAACAAAGTAAGCAGAAATAATTAAATACTAAAAAGTTTAAATCAAAAATTATGGTGTAAAGGCAGGGTGCAGTGATTCAGGCCTGTAATCCCAGCACTTTGGGAAGCCAAGGCAGGTGGATCACCTGAGGTCAGGAGTTCGAGGCCAGCCTGGCCAACATGGTGAAACCCTGTCTCTACTAAAAATATAAAAATTAGCTGGGCATGGTGGCAGTCACCTGTAAATCCCAGCTACTCGGGAGGCTGAGGCAGGAGAATTCCTTGAACCCAGGAGGTAGAAGTTGCAGTGAGCTGAGATTGTACCACTGCACACCAGCCTGGGTGACAGAGTGAGACTCGGTCTCAAAAAAAGAAAATGAAAAGAAAAATCATGGTTGAAGGATAAACATGTAGATCAATGAATTAGAACTGAGTCCAGAAATCAACCCTTACATTTATGTTTGATTGTTTTTCCACGAAGCTACCAAGACATTCAATGGGAAAAGCACAGGCATGTCAACAAATGGTTCTGGGATAATTGGATACCCACATGGAAAAAATATTGACCCTCACCTTATGCCATAAACAAAACCTATCTCAAAATGAGTCACAGATCCAAATATGGGAGCTAATACTATAACTCTTCTTGACTAGAACATAGAAAGAAAACATAACGGCAGAGATGGGATGGAGGCTGGACAGCCTGAGGATCTGTCTCTCAACTCTTCTTAGGCCTTGTATGGGTTAATTGCAGATCAAAATAGGTAGAGGTCAAAGAGCAAAGCTGTAGAGTAAAGATTAATAATGGTAGCAGGTTATGGCCATAGTTGGTGTTGTGCTTTATGGTTTCTTGAATAAAGAGGGATGCCAGGATATTTAGGAAGAATTATACAATGACAGTTTGGATTGGTAGGTCAGGTATGTGGCCCTAAATATGGAACAAACTATAATTGCATGTTAATGCAATATTGTGCCAAAGAATATAGCAGAAAGATATTGTTGATGTATTTAATCCACAAAATAAGAGGAGAGGATGCAAGAGTATGTAGCAAAAATTGCTTTTTCTGCTAGACTTTATTCAACAACTACTTATAGGTGAGGTGGTCTGCCTGCCTGAGTTTACATTCGGGGGGGAACAGACTGGTGTAAGGAGTGATGCAGATTCTTCTGATTGGGGTAAGGTTTTCATGGATCCCCAGACCTAGGTGGCATTAATTAGCAACATTGCATCATCCATCTAGAGTTATACAAAATGTCTTCTTCCTTCATTTTTTTTCTTCATTTGAGAGGTTTGCAGTGGTTAAGTGGCTGGCCTGAAATTGCCTAATGTGGTAGGCTGAATAATGGCACCCCCAAAGTACCCACGCCCTAATCCCTGGTACCTGTAAGGAATGTTACCTCACGTGTTAAAGGACTTGGTTGATGTGATTAATTAAGGATCTTGAGTTGGGGACGCTATATGGGTGGGCTCAATGTAATCACAGGAATAACCTTATGAGAGAGAACAACAGAAAATGTTGAGGATCAAAGCAAGAGATTGAAGTGACAGGAGGAAGTGGTGATGGGCCAAGGAATGTGGCCAGCCTCTAACGCTGGAAGAAGCAAGGAGCAGATTCCTCCCCAGGATCCAGAAGGAACCAGCCCTATGGATGCCTTGATGTTAGAGCCCTAAAAGACCTATCTTGGGCTTTGGAACTCCAGAACCGTGAAGAGAATAAACGTGTGCTGTTTTAAACACTAAACTTGTGGTCATTTGCTATAGTGGCCAAAGGATAACTAATGTGCCCAGGAAATGCTCCTATTCAGTATTTTCATTGCCTGAGTAGGGTTGATGTGCTGCTATTGAGCACCCATAGAGCTTGTGTTATCTTCTTGCTGAAAGCTTCCAAAACCTTCACATCGTGAGGTAGGTCTTATAGCGAATCCCAGGCCTTTTATAAAGATAAGGCAAGAAGTCTGCAAAAGTATATGGATTAGAAATTTTCTTTCCAAATTCACAGCTACAAAAAGAAATGTCTAGTTTTTCAGTTGCCTATATAGTCAACCTCATTGTGCTTGGACAAATTTTTAATTACTCCTTAACTAACTAGCATTCTTGTATTTAAGGATGACTAGGATTTCATTTAAAAGAAAAAAATTTTGGAGACTTCAAATGGGACGGATGCAATGTACCCTGAAACTATCTTGCCGTTCTAAAATCCTGTTTCTACCAGGGACCAGGGGTAGTCTTGCTTCCCACAGCTGCTTTATAGTATAAACAGCCAAAGTACAACTTATGTTGTAGTTCCTAACTAATAGGCTCATTTTTTTTTGCCTCTAAGAAACCCTAATGCAATAATCATAGATTTCCCTTTTGTTGGAATCCCTATAGTCAATTTCCAATGGATACAGCTGAGACTGAAAGAAAATTTAATTTTCTTCTGCAAGTAAGATTGTAAAGCTAATTTCCCTAATGCCCTATAATTAACAGAAGCCAAAGTTAACAGATTATACATATTCAAATTTCAGAATTCTAGTGATTACTTAGGTTTCCTGATAAAGTTTCATAAAGAGAAAAGAAGAGCAGTCAATTCCATTTTGGATAGACAAATTGTATTACAGTTTAATAAAGATTATTTTTTTCACAACGTTTTATCTATGTACATTGTTTGAGGTAGATGTGGAAAATTGTATCAGAGTTCGAGAAACTTCCTAAGAAAGAGAAGTAGGACTGTCTGGACAAATGATAGGATATGGATCCCTATAGTGTATGGCCTTGTTGGCCACCCTTGAAAAACTTGAAAATTAGAGTTTAAGAGGGTCTTGGGTCAATAATACTTCAGATAAAAATATATATATATAAGCTTAAAGAATAGAAAAGAAAGAAAAAAACCTAATAACCACTCACATTTCTTTAACGCTGTAACCTAGTACCTAGAAAAATGCTTGACACATAGTCCTTAATACTTGTTAATATTGTTAATATTTGTGGAATGCATATGTGAACCAAACAATAAAATTCTAAGCCCCCCGAACCATCTGAATGTATCCCTCTTCTCGGGCAAGGGCATTCCAAAGTCAACCTGAAAAACTAGTTCAGACCATGATGTGGAAGGGGGGTTATAACTTACTCCTTTTTGGAATTCAGGAAAAACCAACCAGTATTAACATCAACACAGACCTTAAGCTTGATAAGAAACATTTATAATCTATTCTCTCTGAAGCCTGCCACATGGAGGCTTGGTCTGCATGATTAAACCTTGGTTTCCACAACCCTTATCATCAGTCAGACATTCCTTTCTATTGATAATAACTCTTTCAACCAATTGTTAATCAGAAAAATTTTAAATCTACGTATGACCTAGAAGCCCCCACTTCGACCAACCCTTCCAGATCAAACCAATGTAAATCTTACATGTATTGACGTGGTATTATGTCTCCCCAGATAGTACAAAAGCAAGCTGTACCCCACCCACTGTGGGCACACGTCATCCTGAGGCTGTAACATGGGTGTGTCCTTAATCTTGGCAAAATAAACTTTCTGATTTGATTGAGACTTCTCTTTTGGGTTCACACGTTCATGCACAAAAGAATTTGCTTCCCTCAATATTTTTCTGGTAGCTGATATGGCTAAATAGCACTAGGCTTATTTGCTTTTAGTGGAATCACTATTATGCTAAATGAATATTTGAGATGTCAGGGTGTACAGGAGACATTACCAAGCAAATGCATTTATTATATTAAAAGATTTTCCCCTGAAGGTAATGCCTTCTCCAGTGGAACCTATTACAGTTTGTTGTTCTTTAGTAATTAAGAATCATATTATGGTTTGATATGTTTTGTAACAACTAATTATTTTTGAGGCTGCTTTGCAGACTCACTTGTATTGGAGGGAGTGGATAGAACACATGGACCCAACTTCCACAGTTGTGATATGATATATGTGTGCTGGGCACCTGGGGATGGTAACAGGCAGAGAAGGTGCATCACACACACCCTCACTCAATGCAGGTGTTGACACACAGGGCAGCAAAGCCCCTACAGGAAGGAGACCTAAGCCAGAGGGTGAGAGTAGAGCATGCTAGACAGTCCCCTCATCACAGGCAGAGGGACAGTTAGGGACATAAAAGAGGGTGGAAGCATCAGGCGAGGGGAACTCCCAGGGAGCAAGGAGAACGCAGGTGAAGAGTGAGGAAACCTGACTGGCCAGGTGGTTATGGGCTTGAGCGTGATTCTGGCACATGCATGGTCAGCAGTGGGCATGTAGAGTTCACGACAGAGGCAGGGAAATTGGCAAAGAACAAATATCAGAAAGGATATTTTAGGTGTGGAAATGGCAAGCTGGTCCACAGGCGGACATCGTCAAGGTTGGTCTTGTTTTGCAAATGTTTTTTATCATGGGAAAATGCACATAACAAAATTTATTATTTTAACTCTTTTAAGTACACAATTCAGTGGCATTAAGTATATTCATAGTGTTGTACACCATCACCACTATGCATTTCCAGAATTTTTTAAAAAACATTTTTTTGGTTTATTTTGTTTTTAATTGATGCATAACTCTATGTATTTATGGGGTACAGTGTAGCGTTCCATAACATAGATGAACCTAAAGGACATGCTAAGTGAAATATGCAAAAGCACAGAAAGGCATATAGTACATGATCTCACATGTGGAATCTAGAAAAGTTCGTCTCCTAGAAGTAGAGAGTAGAATAGTGATTTCCAGAACTTTTTCATAACACACAGAAACTCTGTATTCATTAAAAAATAACTTCCCTTTTCCCCGTACCTCCAGCTGCTGGTAAGCTCTATTTTACTTTCTGTCTATGAATCTGCCGATTCTCAGTATCCCATAAAAGTGGAATCACACAATATTTATCTTTTTGTGGCTGACTTCTTTCACTTAGCATAATGTTTTCATATGTAGCATGAACACTGTAGCATGTATCAGACTTTCATTTCTTTTTATGGCTGGCTACTATTCCACTGGATTATATTCCAATATTTTTTATCTGATTTATCCGTTGACGGACACTTGGGTTGTTTCCATATTTTGGTTACTGTGAATATGCTGCTGTGACATTGGCGGGAGAGTAGTATGCTCCTTCCTTCAATTCTTTTGTGTGTATTCCTAGGAGTGGAATTGCTGGATCATATGTAATTTAATTGTTTCTTTAAGTTTTTAAGGAACCACCAGACTTTTTCACAGAAGCTACATTTTACATTCCCACCACCAATGCACAAGTGTTCCAATTTCTCCACATCCTCACTAATATTTGCTATTTTCCCTTTTTTTTTTTTTTTTTGAGACAAGAGACTCAGTTTGTCACCCAGGATAGAGTGCAGTGGTGTGATCTCGGCTCACTGCAACCTCCGCCTCCCAGGTTCAAGCGATTCTCGTGCTTCAGCTTCCCAAGTAGCTGGGATTACAGGTGCATGCCGCCATGCCTGGCTAAGTTTTGTATATTTAGCAGAGACAGGGTTTCACCATGTTGGCCAGACTGGTCTCTAACTCCTGGTCTCAAGTGATCCACCTACCTTGGCCTCCCAAAGTGCTGGGATTACAGGTGTGAGCCATCATGCCTGGCCTCCCTATTTTTAAAACAATAGCCATTCTAATAGTTATGAAATAGTGTCTCATTGAATTTGTGTATTTTGGTTTTGTAGTTTTTTAGAGATAGATTTCACTGGAGGTTTGCTCTGTATCAGGTACTGTGCTAAGCACTTTATTATGTTTATTACTCATTAATCCTCACAGTAAATCTATGAAATAGATCATTTTATTCTTTCTTTACAGATAAAGCTAAAAGAGGCTAGATAACTAGTCCAAGTTCAGATGGTTAGTACGAAAGGGAGCCAGGATTCAAATCTGGGTGGATCTGCTTCCATACTTCATGCTCCCAGCTGTTCTTATGCTCCTTCCACTGCACTGACCCGAGGGGAGGGGCTGGCATGGCTTGGCTTTTATGTTCCCTCCTCATTCGGTCCAGGTGATCTGCAACTGGCTAGTGTCTGCCACTTTCCAGATTGAGGTGGGATTCCTCAGCCACTTATGACTAGTGACTATGACTCATGCCAAGGTCAAGTGGAGGCTCCGATTTTTCTAATATAAATCAAAAACATATACAAATGTACTGCCTTGTGGAAAATGCTGACCAATATTCTTTGGTTCATAAGTAGTAACTAATCTACTAAAGCAATTCAGAAGTCATAAAATGATATTGCTTATGAAATACCTCCTCAAATCACAGCTATCAACCACAACCCCTCACTGGCACACAGAAAGTCTTGCCTTCTAGGAGCTCAGAGAATGAAACAAAGCTTGATACTTAGAGCAAAGTGAGCCATCTTATGATGACTTATAAAAGACAAAATGAAATTTAAAATAAACCTGCTTGCTGGGTACGGTGGCTTATGCCTGTGATCCCAACACTGGGAAGCTGAGGTGGACGGATCACTTAAGCCCAGGAATTCGCGATCAGCCTGGGTAACATGTTGAAAATCCATCTCTATGAAAAAAATACAAAACAGCCGGGTGTGGAGGCACATGCCTGCAGTCCCAGCTACTTAAGAGGCTGAGGTGAGAGGATTGCTTGAGCGTGGGAGATGTAAGCTGCAGTGAGCTGGGATCATGCCACTGCACTCCAGCCCAGTGATAGAGCAGGAGCCTCGAAAAATAAATAAAATAAAATAGAATAAAATAAAATGAAATAAATCTGTTAAAGAGAATGGTAGATTTGTTGAACACTGAACTTTCACACCTGTTTTTTGTAAGAGAAAATCTACCTTCAGGAGAAAAAAGTCCTTCAGAGAAAATGCATGAACTAACATATAAGCAGAGAAAACTGTCTTCTATAGGCATAATAAAGTCTCCTTTCCAAAATTCACTCTTTCATGAAAGCAATGAATACCAGAAGTGTTATTTTAAAGATATAAAATGAAGAACATTTTTCCTCTGAGGATACAGTCCCTCAGGAAGGCAGTCTTTCCCCCAGCATAAAGGTGGCCTTGTGTCACAGAGTGAGGTTGGCTTTCAGTGTCTCTTAGCTGTCTTCTCAGCAATTCCTCAAATTCCCTTTCACTTAGAGTCTCCATTTCCTGTAGAGAGCAAGGCTTAGAGATCTGACACAAATCTCCTGAAGAGAAGACACTCTTGAAATGACACCAGTCTTTTATACTTGAATGACTACTAAAGGCTTCAGGTGGAGCAAGGAAAGGGAGAGTAAGAAATGGTCAGCGTCGGCCAGACGCAGTGGCTCACGCCTGTAATCCCAGCAGTTTGGGAGGCCGAGGAGGGTGAATCACCTGTGGTCAGGAGCTCGAGACCAGCCTGATCAACATGGAGAAACCCTGTCGCTACTTAAAAAAAAAAAAAAAAAAAAAGCCGGGCATGGTGGCGCACGCCTCTAATCCCAGCTACTTGGGAGGCTGAGGCAGGAGAATCACTTGAACCTGGGAGACAAAGGTTGCGGTGAGCCTAGATTGAGCCATTACACTCCAGCCTGGGCAACAAGAGCGAAACTCTGTCTCAAAAAAAAGAAAAAAGAAAAGAAATGCTCAGTGTCTGCTGGTAGAGGAATGAGCCTGAATCGGCATCAGACTGCTAATTTACCACTTTGCCTTTGATTTAAACAAGCCCACGGTGCCCCCCGCAGGGCAGGAGAGCAGGCCTTTAGGTTGATTTTGTTTCAGGCTGTTCCACTGTTAAGTACAGTAGTATTTTGATAAAAATAGGATAAGAAGGTGAAGAATATGAATTGTCTCAATCTATCAGATTAATGAGAGTGTTTAGCTTTCTCCAGTTTGAACTTGGGTTTGTGAAGCGTGCAGTCAGTAGAATCAGACCACCCAAGACTGACAATCTTTCTTTCTTTCAAAGACAGTCATTTAAAATGTGAATAACTTTAGCAAAAAATAGAACTCCTCTTCTTTGCCTTACTAGACTTAATTTGCATATTTATGACTTTTCTGATTTTTAACTCTGTATATGCTTACTTTTAAATGGTTATAATTTATATACTAAACTTCATTTAATTTTTAACCAATCATTATCTTGTATGCTTCTTTACATAAAAAATACAGCTTCCTTATTATTTTAAATGAAATGACTGCATAAGGGTCTATGAAGTTAATGAATAAAATTGAGTTAATCATCTTCATATTTTTAACCTTTGGAGCTTTTACCAGTAAAAATGATGTATAGGGCCGGATGTGCTGGCTCACTCCTGTAATCCCAACACTTTGAGAGGCCAATGCGGGTGGATCGCTTGAGCCCAGGAGTTTGAGACCAGCCTGGGCAACATGGCATAACCCCATCTCTACCGAAAAAATACAAAAAACATTGGCTGGGTGTGCTGGCGCACACCTGCAATCCCAGCTACTCGGCAGGCTGAGGTGGGAGGATTGCTTGAGTGATCTGGGAGGCAGAGGTTGCAGTGAGCCAAGATCACGCCACTGCACTCTGGCCTGGGTGACAGGAGTGAAACCCTGTCTCAAAAAAAAAGAAAAAAAAGAGAAATTATTTGTTTCCCTTTGAATTAATTATTTAAAATAACAGGCATGGTGACTGACTAGTGGCAGATGTAAAGGCTTTGGAGGAAGAAAGATTTGAGTTCAGATCCTGACTTTGCCACTTTGAGGCAATGGGCCCATGAGAATACTAATTATCCCCTGGGAAGCTCAGATGCCTCTTCTTTAGAATGGGGCTAATAAGTCTTAAATGAGAAAATACAAACAGAGCATCTAATATGTGGTTGCATTGTGGTCATGGCATAATGAAGGGCAGCTATTGTGCTGCAGCAAGAACTATTAAGTAGGATGTCCAGATCCTTCCCTGATCCTCTCCTTCCAAAACACAATGCAGTACTTCAGTAAGCACCACACCTACTCAGTTGTCCCTGTGCCTCTTCCACTTAATGAGGAAATTTTTTGATTGCTTGCATAAAAACCAAGGTATCTGCCACAGAAAGAGCAGAAAAGAAAAGAGCAAGTTCCACATAAGGTCGGGCCTTATGGGATAGTTTTAGTGTTGACATAGGAGAGGTTCTGGAGCATACGAGAAAACTGGAGAGAGAGAGGGGTTTTTAAAAGGTTTTGCCCCAGAGTCGGAATCATAATCTCCCACGTTCTTCATCGACCAAAAATAAAGAATGTAGTGACTTTTTAAAATTTCTGTGGCTGCTGACTTCTGCCTCTGGAACATGACTTTGCTCTGAAAATAAGCAGATGACCCCTAGATGTATAAGGGTTGCATTATCATGATCATTGTTATTATTATCAGCATTTATTCATATATTTGGAGTCTAGTACCTGAGCCCAGGAGGTCAATGTTACAGGATGAAGGGGTTAAATCTCTTCACGGCTAATAACATTTTACTATTTAGAAAAACTGCTCTGGTTTACATGGCCTGGCACCTTTCAAAAGAGTTAAGTTCCTCCCCTGGTCTTAAGTGCCAGGGGCTCCAGCTGGATGAAGTGTGTTGGTCGTTAGGCAGCCCCTCTCTGGAAAACTTAGTATGCATCTGAATTTAACAGTGGTGGGACTCAGTCTTTGGGGAGAGAGGATACTTCTGGAGAATCCTATTATCTCATAAGCAGTATAGGCAAGAAAGGACTTGACAGCTATTCTCTCCCTAGGCTACCTCCCTTGCCCTCTCTGGGGGTATGTCATACCATAAGGGGTCAATCCTTAACGTTAATTGTCTCAGCAACTCCATGGTAAGTGTACACAATTACATCACAAATTGCAAAAAGTCTAATCTAGATTTGCCAAACAGATAAGAACAGCAGTTTCAGCTTTGAATGGACCCAATTCTTAGTAGCTTCTCAGAGGAGTTGTGTTTTTAAACAGCTTTAACTGTTTAAAAGCCATTATTGGCCAGGCGCAGTGGCTCATGCCTGTAATCCCAGCACTTTGGGAGACTGAGGTGGGCAGATCACAAGGTCAAGAGATCGAGACCATCCTGGGCAACATGGCAAAACCCGTCTCTAAAAATACAAAAATTAGCTAGGCGTGGTGGCACACGCCTGTAGTCCCAGCTACTCAGGAGGCTGAGGCAGGAGAATCGCCTGAACCCAGCAGGCGGAGGTTGCAGTGAGCTGAGATCGTGCCACTGCATTCCAGCCTAGCGACAGAGTGAGACTTCATCCAAAAAAAAAAAAGAAGAAAAAAAAAAGTTGTTATCTTCTTGACTACCCATCAAAAAGCTAAAAACGATCAAACAATCAAACCTCTGTATTAGCTCAAGGTTACAAATAAGTGAAAAGTTAACTTTAGAATAAAAACAAAACCAAAAAGCAGATCAGTTCACAAAAGCCACACAGTATCATCAGCTCTATCAATAAATAATATCCCTGGTCAGAATAAATAATTAGGAAGTATCTATCTTTGCATTATAAATGGCAATAGAAGTAAATCAGACATTCACACATACAAAAGGAATGGCCACTCCCATGCCTCCATCTAATTAAAAAATTAAACATGGCCAGGCACAGTGGCTCACACCTGTAATCCTAGCACTTTGGGAGGCCGAGGTGGGTGCGTCACTTGAGCCCAGGCAACATGACAAAATCGCATCTCTACAAAAAATACAAAAATTAGCTGGGTGTGGTGGTGAGCACTGTAGTTCCAGCTACTCAGGAGGCTCAGATGGGAGGTCAGGAGGTCGCTGCTGTGGTGAGCCCAGCACCTGAGCCCAGGAGGTCAATGCTGTGTTGAGTT